>NC_063178.1:18661286-18771888 GCF_023159225.1 Perognathus longimembris pacificus
CTCCTCTTACACTCACGAAGACATACAGACAAACAGATTTTAAAAAAGAAAGCAAAAACAGTGAAAAAAGAAAAGATATTTTCCATTTCCTGCAGCTCAGTTCACAACCATTTGTATGATTGAAGCACAAAGTCATTGTGCCTTTCTGTTCCTCTCCTAAAAATGTCATCCTTTCCTGTCACTCTGTATGAATGTATATATCTGAAGGACCCTAAAGACCCCACCCCTAATCTTTTAGATATGATCAATAACTTCAGCAAAATAATAGGATACAAAATTAACCCACAAAACTCAGTAGCTTCAGTATTTATCCACAATGTTCAGAGAGGGAAATCAGGATAAAAATTCAATTTCAATAGCCTGAAATTATGTATACAGGTCATTTGCATATGCACACAAACTGACTAGGGGTAATATATTTAGGAGAGGAATACAAAGATCTAACAACTCTGCAAATCTAATGAATCGTTTAATGAAATATTTGCCAGGAAGCTGGGCACCGGTGGCTCACACCTGCCTCAGCTACTCAGGAGGCTGACATCTGAGGATTGTGCTTCAAAGCCAGCCCAAGGAAGGAAAGTCTGTGACACTCTTAACTACAATAAACTATTCAGAAAAACCCATAAGTGGCACGGTGACTCAAGTGATAAAGTGCTGGCCATGAGCACAAAGAAGTTCAGGGACAGTGCTCTGGCCCTGAGATCAAGCTCCAGAACTGGGGAAAGATTACCAGGAATATAAAACATTTTTAGGGTAGAAAATCAATGAGGGAAGAGACATAGAATGAAGGAAGGGTGAGCAAATATAGTCATATTAAATGTACATTACATAACATTTGAACTATGTACCTTGAAGTTGCAGATGGGAGGGGAAACTGGGAGAGAATGATGGAAGGGTGACACCAATCAAGATAAGTTGTGCTCATGACCTCACTGATGTATCCTCTATACAAGTACTTAATGATTTTTTAGGAATTAAAAGTTAAATTGGGGAGATGTAAACATTATAAGTAAACATTCAGGTACCAATGGTGTATACATGTAATCTTAGCTGCTCATAATGATGATTATTAGAGAACTGGGGTTTGAACCCAGTTTAATCAGTTCATTTTCAATTAATCAGCTACAAGCAAGTATGAAGGTGTAGAACAACAAGTGTACTTGCTGTAAACAAGAAAGCCAATCAAGCACAAGTTCCTGTATAAAGGATTTGGGGGGGGGGAGGGAGTGTAGATTCAAGACACATGTAAGTCTTATTAAAATTTTAGAATAAGGATTGACAGTAGATGAAATTCTGTACAGTAATGCCAAGTTTCCTAGAAGATCATTTACGTGCACAAGGGATTCACTATTTAAATAAATATATGGGTTCTACAAGCAAATATTAACTGTTTCCATTGATACTCTCTAATCATGGAGTTTCATATACACTTACAGAGGTAGATAGGTCTTCCGTTTTAGATTCAACATTTTTACTCTTTGCATTTTCAAAACCACATCCATAAGTTTCTTCCAAATTTGTAACAACCTATAAACATGCAAAGCAAATTAATTGCATCTGTAGTATAAAATTAGCCAGTAAATGTAAGTGTAAAGGCAATCATACCAGTAGTCGCTTTCATTGGGGGAGTTTGAAATTTTGGTGTGTGCAAGGCAGAGGTGACCCCCCCCCCATGACCAGCTCACAAGGAAATTCTGAACATTTCACTTGTGTTGCCAAGGTTTCTTGCCAGAGGAGGCAAGCGTGTTCCCTGGTACTCAGAGGAAGAAATCTCTTATAAATTTTGAGCTGGATACTTCTAGACTTCCATCCACATGCCTTTGATAATAAATCTTGTCATTTTTATGTGCAGAATATTGTGTAACCTTCTAGCAAATCATCCAACATGGGGACCATTGTCGTGCCACCTCCCAATATGGGGACCAGAACATTTCTTACCACAACTAGGTGTTTGATGATTTCTTTGATCTTTTCATCTCCTGCTATCAATCTCTTTGTCTTGATGGACGGAATGGGCAAAGCGTAGCACATCATGATTTCTCCTGTGGGTGGAGAGCTCAGAACCGGTTCAGCTTTAGGGTGCTGTAATTTTGCACCATGTTTTTCTTTTGCTTTGGGTGACAATGATAAATTGAGTAGTCGTTTTATAGAAGGCACTTCTGGAGCACTTGCCAAAGTGTGACTAGGAGTTGAAGTGTCTTTTGCTGGCTTCATTTTCTTATCAACGTGGCTTAAAAATTCCACACACGAAAATTCCTCCTGTGGGTAAACATGGAGAGATTTAGAGAAAACCTTCTACTATTTATGCAACAAAAATGTAAAGTGTTCTAATTAAATTTGTGTCCTGTATCTGCTTATTGTCCTAGCAGCTTACTCGGGTTACATTGTTATTGATAAGGGGCTGGGGATATGGCCTAGTGGCAAGAGTACTTGCCTCGTGTACATGAGGCCCTGGGTTCAATTCCCCAGCACCACATATACAGAAAACGGCCAGAAGTGGTGCTGTGGCTCAAGTGGCAGAGTGCTAGCCTTGAGCAAAAAGAAGCCAGGGACAGTGCTCAGGCCCTGAGTCCAAGGCCCAGGACTGGCAAAAAAAAAAAAAAAAATTGTTATTGATAAATACTAATTGTCCTCTTTGTTTGTTAATGGGGAAGTGCAAATAAGAGAATGACTACAGGTATGCCAGTGCATGGCCAATTTATATGCCTTTCTGGTAATGACTTGTGAATATCTCTCTATCTTCTCTATTGCCTTTCATAGAATTAATGAATCCTGAACTTCCCAAAATTCTGTCATCCAACGTGATCAATTTCCCTTGAATTTTTTCACTAAATACACAAAATATTTGAATTAATATTTTATTTCTTCTAAATTGTATGTTTGATTTAATATTTTATAAGAATCATTGTACTTGACCTTCCTTAAAATTTTATGACCTAGGATTTTTCTTCCTAGTTTACAGATAGAGAATCTTAGCATGCACAGTAGCTGCTGAGTTGTTAAGTACCAGAGCAGACTGAGCCTTGGCAAACTGGATTTCAAAGCCCACCCTAAGTAGCCTAAAATAGTATGACCCCATCAGACTAAGTATATTCATTATACACTGCTCAATAGGAAGGCTGGTCTTTATAGATACTTTTTAAATCAAGTCAGTGTCACCTATGTGCAGTTAATCAAATCCAACTGAAGTGGACTCTGAAGTTACCTGGTGAATATCCAGTTTTATTGACAAAATTGTTATGGTCTCCCTCATAGGGAATAATTAGCACAGGTTTAGGCTAGTCACAGCAGAGGATCACAAGAGCCCAATAGCTATGCCCTTATGAATGCATAAGATGATGCTAAGTGAAATGAACTTCATGTTATGGAAACAATTGTTATATCAATGTTGTAATTATTTTCAACATGTGACATGAAACCGTAGCTTCTATTATTGATGACCCTCTTGTATCCTCTTCCTGTGTTTGTACCTGCACTATCACTGTATCTTATTCCAATACATGGGAAACCGTGTATACTGGTATTAGAAAGGTAATACCAAAATTGAGAGTCACAGGGTAAAAAGACAAACAACTACAAAAGCAATACTTGCAAAACTGTTTGGTGTAAACCAACTGAACAACTCATGGTGGGGGAGGGGAAAGGGGAGGGGGAGGGGGGAATAAGGAAGGAGGTAACAAACAATACAAGAAATGTATTCAATGCCAAACGTATGAAACTGTAACCTCTCTGTACATCAGTTTGACAATAAAAATTTTAAAAATAATAAATTAAAAAAAGATTTTTTGAATTAGTTTATAAGTTGTATGAAACTGACGGTATTGACAGATGTTCGAGTAGGCTGCTTCTTTTTTCTAGGGATATATTTTGGTTGATATTTCACAGCCAAAACCCTAGTCAAGGTAGATTTTACATGTGCATTAAAGGGACCATAAAAACTGAATCCGTTCATAAGCCCTACCACTGACATCATTCTTTCAAAGAGGGTAATAAGATTTCTTGACAATAAATTTTTTTATTATTAAGAAAAGATTTCTTAATTTTGAAGGGATATATTAACAATTTTTTCACATTTTTATTAAAATTTTCTAAAATATTAAAGTGTGTTCAAAGACATAATATCCTCTTAATACATTTATGAGTTTGGTTATGAACAACCTAGCAAATATTTCCTCTGCTATCACTGAAAACTTTTACTTTGTCCAAACTCCTCAACTGTCTTGTTTCAAAGAAACATTATAGTTGAACATAGTAGCTTTCAATCTTAGTATAAGAGTAAAACCAAAGATAATTTGCCACCAATATTATTAAAATTTCATTTGAATAAAATTCCCTTTTGAAAACTTTATTACAATAGTAAGTGTATGCATTGTAAAACCTACAGGTGGTTGTAGTGATTCACATCTTCCCCTCAGCACTCCTACACCCAGGCAGGTGATTCAAGCCCTGACCCAGTACTGGTCCCTGATACAGTGAGATCCTAGCTTCTCAATCGTCCACAGACAAAACAATTTGAGCCTAATTCCCCTCTGAAATTTTATTTGTTTCCTTATTGTGATTGTGAGTAGATGATTGAAATGAAGTTAATAAGAAAAATAATGCAAATACCCAAATGAGATTAATAAAACAAAGCATCAGAAAAACGTTGAGGAAATCATATTGCCACGGAGATTTCATTAAACAAGAAACAAGACTTCCATGACCCAGACAAAGCAGACACACTGAAAGCAAAGGGAAGAAAGCGTCCGAGGAGGCTGAGCGAGCTGACACAAAGGTTGTATGAGGTGGGAGGGGAAGGAAGCACTGACAACCGGACTTAGTGACAAGCAAGCTACCATCTGCGACCCGCAAGATTGGAACAAGGTTATGCAAAGTCGTAAAGGCGAATGACTAGCTGACAGAAATTCAAAAGAGAATTGTCAGAGTAAAACGAATATAGAAATACTTCAGATATTTTCTTACAAAACGCAGCAAGTACACAACGTGCTACTGGAGAGAGAATCTGTGATCAAGAGGAAACCCCTCCCATATGGAAGCTAACAAGTTTGTGCACTATTGAATTGTGACCTATCTCCAAATACATTCAATTCTGAATCCTACCGCCTGTGAATGTAACCGCGTTTGGAATTCAGTCTCGGTAAATATTATCAAATTAAGATGCATTAAAAAAAATTAGAAGCTCCCTACTCCAGTGACTTTCTCTTCTTTTGATTTGAGGATTGGGCGTGGCTCAGTGGTTTGGCGCTTGCCCGGGGAAGCCCTGAGTTTGCTCCCCAGCACAACAAATGAGAACAAGTGTTTCCTACATTAAGGATACAAATTATATCTCAATATAGGCTGCACAACTAATAGATGCTGATGAAAATATTTTAAAACTAGAAACATTTGAGAAATTAATCATCACCCATCTGTTGACTTTCGAATGCAAAGCAAAAACAGACACATAAAAAAAAGAACGGCGCATGACAACAAGCAGTTATTGGAAGGAAGAGCCAGGCTGGGAATGTGGCTTAGTGGTAGAGTGCTTGTCTAGCGCGCATGAAACCCTGGGTTCAATTCCTCAGTACCACATAAACAGAAAAAGCCAGATGTGGTGCAAGTGGTAGAGTGCTAGCCTTGAGCAAAAAGAAGCCAGGGACAGTGCTCAAGCCCTCAGTTCAAGTCCCAGGACTGGCAAAAAAAAAAAAAAAGCCCATAATCTAAGAACACACGAAACATTATAAACACCCCCATGTGCTGAGAGAGAAGTCCATCTTCTCCTTAAGGGCCTTTTGGAAGAGTTAATCCTGCAAACACCATGACTTTTTGATTCACTGGGACCATGAGACCATAGATTTGTGTCTCAAAGTAGGGAATTTCTCCACTCTGTTATTGAGACTAAGGTACTCATAGGTAATTTGATGGAAAGTATTAATGGGAAGTATATGTACCTAGCACTGATCAAGAAAATCTGTTTTAAACAGGACAACTTGCTTCAGTTAGGTATAAAAAATACTATTTTTGCTATCTGTTCATTTTGTTTTGTTTAATAGTAACAGAAAAGGAGGGGACAGGCAGTAGAGTATTTTAAGAAGTGAGAACGGAAAGGATACTGTATTCCTTTGAGAAAGCCCCTTCTCCACTGAAAAACGGCCTAACAAATGAACAAAGCAAACGGATACATAAATATGAATACAGGAAGTGGCGCTGTGGCTCAAGTGGCAGAGTGCTAGCCTTGAGCAAAGAGAAGCCAGGGACCGTGCTCAGGCCCTGAGTTCAAGCCCCAGGACTGACCAAAAAAAAAAAAAATATATATATATATATATATATAATATATATATATATAGAGAGAGAGAGAGACAGAATAGAATGAATAGAATAGTCCCATGCAAGGAATACGTGTGCAATAAGGAAACCGTGAACGCGTATACACATTGGTTGCACGCAGTCCTGTAACTCGCACCCCTGAGAGGGGCGTGTGGCGTCATCATCCGCTCGCGCGGCTCTCGGTTCCTGGCATTGTGACAGCTCGCTCGTGGGCGTCAACGGCAACATCGCTCGTTATGCTAAACTCTAGCAACGCAGAGAGGAAGCCAAGTGTGGAGACGGGTTCCGAAATACGGTTTTCTCCCTATTCTGCACAGCAGAGCAGGTGCCCCGGAGGCAGGGACCGCAGCCCGGGCGCGCCCGCCCTCCGCCCTCCGCCCTCCAGGGCTTGCAGGGTGAGTACCGGCGGCCGCGGTGGGGGGGCCCTGTGCCCGGGCGGCTCGGGGTGGGGACGCACGCGTGGGGGGATCACCAGCCTCCCCGATCTTCCTGACGCGGGCAGCCGGGAAGCCCTGCGGAAGCCAGGCGCCCGCCGCGCCCCGCGGACATCGGTGCCGGCGGAGGGTGGGCCCGCTGCCTGCCCGCCCCGTCCACCCGGGTGGTCTGCCGAGCCCACCGGGCCGCAACGATCTCAGGGCTCGCGCGCCCGGCGCCGCCGTTGGGAAGGAAGGAAGCCCTTGGGCCCCCGCGGGGCGCGGGGCGCAGGGCGCAGGGCGCAGGGCGCAGGGCGCAGGGCGCGGGGCGTGCGTCCGGCTCCCCGGCTCCCAGGAGCGCACGACGCCTTCAGCGGGCTTGCGCACTTCCACCTGATCTTGCGAGCTGTCAGGTGCACCGAGGTAGTCACTGAGACTCGGGGGCCCGGGGAAACCTGTTCACCCGGGATAGCAAAGTGCACTATCACGCACGTGACTCTGGGTGACACAGTTTGAGTTCCCCACACTGTCAGGGACGGGCGTCGTCCGCTGCACACGCGTCTGCTGGGGCACCAACACGTAGACGGGTGCACCAGCGATTCCCACCAAGGTGCTCCTTCACCCAAGAGCCGACTTCTGCAAGTGGGGTTGCAACATCAGGCAGGTGCACGGTGTTTGCTTTTAAAGGACGGTAGCGTTTTCGATGCTTAGTTGCGGTTACGGCGCTTGCAATCGCTTGCAGGTGAATATGTGCACCGCGTTTTGTGAATCACACGTTGTGGAGCGGGGAGTTCTGTGTTCACATTCTGGGTCAAGCGCTGAGTACATGCGTTCGTTGTCTTGGGCGATTTACCTGGCTCTGCTCTGCCAAGGTTTTTGTTTAATAAGATAGTTAAGATAGTGCTAACATCACTGAGTTAGGAGGATTTAAATTGAGTTCAACATGTACACAGAACCTAGAATAATGCATATTGTTTACATACTAGATTTTTGAGAAAAACTAAGTTGAACACTTGTTAAAACAGATTCCCTTACCTAAGGACTTAGTAATCTTCCTCAAAACATTTTGGTGCAAAATGTTGTTTAAAAATACAACTGAAAACAACAAATATGTAGAATATTACTTTGTCAAATAAACAAAATAGTATATTTTTCCTTTTGTTTGACTATCAGGAAGTTTGATCTAAAGTTAATTTGCTGTTATTATTAGTGGTAGTATACTCTACCTTAAAGTTGCTATTTCTATTAATATTTGAATCCTTGATGTAGAAAATGATTGTGTTTTGAATAGCTTCACTTTATAAACTTGGTAAACTTTGCAATTAGGATAAATAACTTAAAACTTCAGAGATTTTTATATAGAGTTATTAGTTGTAGGTGCTCTTTCATTTTAAATATTTAATATTCACGTGAAAGGATTTAATGACATTTCTTTTAGACAAATAAACAAACATCTGATAAAGGCAAAAGGTATAAACCTGCAGTTTATGAATTTACAGTTTAAGAAAATTAATACCAGGAAACAGAAACATTTTGCCCAGGCAGGTGGGGGGAGGGGACACGAAAGAGAAAGAGGACAGACAAATGGAGAGGGGAAAGATGGATACTACAGTCAAAATATTCAATGTACATACGTGAAAATGGAATGAAACAACGAAGAAATGGGTAGGATTGGGACAGAAGGAGGGGTAGAATAATGGAAGGTGTGACTTTTGGTCAGGATACACTATACTCATAAATTGATGTGCAGAACTGAAACCCTGTTGAACAACTAATTAGAGATCATCTAAAGAATGAATGATAATAAAAAGGCATGATAGAAAGCAAATAGATACATCATGAAATATAAAGTAAAAAATTTACAATAAGTGAAAATAGGGAATTTTGCTTATACAAAGATATGTATTTGCAAAAGGAACTAATAAATGGTAGTTTGACCAGGCAAAGTTGTGGCTGATGCATGTAATTCTGGCTACACAGAAGTCTGAGATCTGAGAATTGTGGTTCATAGCCAGCCTGGGAAGGAAACTCCATGAGATTCTCATCTCAATTAACCCGTGGCTTTGAACTGAAATCTTTCTCTATCTTAGCCTCCTAAGTAGTTGGGATTACAAGTATGAGTCATTTGACCAAAATCTTTTTTTTTTGTCTATACTTCTGATTATATTTCACAAGTGGAATATTGCCATTTTTGAAGAGTTAGTATGTGATACAGATGTTGTAGAGACACATTGAAAGTTCATCATATATTTATTTCATAGGTAAAAAGGGAAATAAATGCTTTAGAAGACCCCAATAAGTTACCCAAATTATCAAGAACTCTTTGAGGACAAAACATACTGTAAAAGGAGTACCATGTTATACAAATAAGTAAATTTGTGCATATTGCACCATAGAGCATGGATGTATTGTATAGTAGTTATATTGTGCTGATCACGTGAAAAGTGTGTTTAAAATGAATAAAAAGATGAGAACTATTGACTAACAGACAGAGGTATGATTATTTTCATGCCACCTTCGTCAATATGAATGGTCTTTGTTAGCTCTGCTTTTCTCCTGTGCCTTTACCATAATCAGGTCTATCACTACAACCTATCCCCTGTAAACCTTCTCCCAAACCATGCAACAATAATTGTGTACTTTTAAATTTTCAGATCTGATCATGTTAACCTGTTACTTAAAAGTCAGATGCTCTTAGAAGTGTTATAATATTAAATACCCCATTCTCCTAGCTTTACCCTGAAATTTCTTCTTAGATTATAGCTCCTCTAAAATAGAATTTTGGGGAAAATTCTTTTAGCACTTAATGGGATGTGTTAGCAACTGGTGTATTTTGACATTTCTTTATTAAGAATTATTACTGAAAGTGGGAGTCATTCTCCTGGCTCTTTGCCATAACCATTGGGTTACTTGTTTTGTTGCAAAAGGAATACCGTATTTTCTGCTCAGTAATTTTTTTCCAGGCTGCTTCTTTACTGTACAATTTTAATGCATATGCATATATATATGTATGTATATATCTTGACCAAGGTGACAAAAATCTGATCTAGATGTTACTGTTTATCCATACCAACTGGCCTTAATGCCTTTCCAATCAGTCTCCCAAAAGTCCAGCAACAGTAGATTTAAGACACATTTTTCTTTTCTAGGTCCTTTCGGCTTCTACCTACAAATACATCTTAGGGTGTTTGGTGTTTTGCTTTGTTACTTAATATCAGTATCCGTTCTAGTTTTTAATGTATCATAACCTAAAGATTCAATGTCTCAAAGCCCATTGGTGTGGATCTATCTGGGCAATGACTAACACTAAGTCATCGATTCCCTGGGAGGTGAAGATCAACTGCATGGGGATGGATTTCTCTCTCAGTTGGATTGCACACATTTGCTACATTTAACCACTTCCACCCTGAGTGTACCACAAGGAGCCCCGGGGTGGGGTGGGGGTGTCAACCACACCCAGGCGTTAAAGGGCAGAGGGCAGAAACGGCCAGTGGGGCGTGGCTTCGGGGCACCCAGAGCCTTCCCAGAGAGGAGGAGGTAAGAGGACAGTAGCTTTGACCTCTCTGGGAGAAAAGGCCTGGAAGGAGAATGGCGCTCCTTAGCCAGCCTGGTACCCCTGAGTGCGTGCTGGGGACTGAGATTGGAAAGGTGTACACGCCGCTGATTGCCTGAAGGAGAGAGTCCTTGACAAAAATCATTGCTATTCTTAACAGGGCATCTCAGCAACCCAATTGCTTAATACAGGGGACCATATAGAAGGAAGGGAATCCACATGAACCCCCAGATATGGAAGCAAGAGGTTCTTATTACATACTGTATGTCGTGTTTTTAATTTTTAGGGAATTTTTTTTCCTTTCCTCTTAATTTTCTGTACCTTGTGTCTTGTGTATAAGATTCTTTGACCAGGGGAAGGGAAAGGGAATCACAGAAACAGCAGGTCAAAGGATGAACTAATACAACAATGATACTCACTTAACAAGAGGTTGGCTATCATCACCCTTAACAACTTGGGGGAAGGGGAGTAGGGAGGAGTAACTGGGAGAAAATGAGGGATGCGGTAACATTGTTTAGAAACAAATGTCATCATTACCTTACTTATGTATTTGTAATCATCCTGCTCATCACATTTTCAATAAAGATTTTTAAAAATCATTATTGAAATGAAGTTTCCAAAATTGGCTAAGCATAAAGACTTTTTATTGTTAAAAGTATTGCAAGATTCATCCTTTATTAATTGCTATAAGTACACCTGCAATGATCACATAAAAACACCTGAAGATAAATGCTATTTGTGTGTCACATGGGGTGGAGCAGAATTTAAGGGTTTCAAATCGGGTCTACCACTGACGAGGTGTGCAAGCTTGGCTAAGTTACCTGGCCTTTTTCTGTGTAGTTCTTTCTGTTTTGAAATCCCTAATGGTATTTCAATTTTCAGAATTGTTGTAAGGATTAAAAATGAGTGAGACACGGGCACAGTGCATAAAATAATAGGCAGGATATGCGTAGAATGCTCTAAGAAAACTAATTCCAATTCTTACTAAAACAATGTCTCTCTCATCTGAGGAATTAAACAGTATTCCCCAAGGTTTGAATGTCCTTCAACACATATTTTAATTTAAAATGAAAAAGACAAAAAGTCTTTATTTCGTCCTGTCAAATAGTGCTAGTAATATATTTTTGCTTTGACAGGTGGAAAGTTTGATATGAATTTAACAACAGTGTGATTTTTGTTCCTTAATGTCACTGCTGTTTATAGTTGTATTATATTTGTAGAAAAATGGTATTTTAAGTAGACTAATACTTTATGAGTTAATGGACTTTACCTATTCATAATGTGTTATGAGTAGGAACATAAATTACAAATTCGGAAATTTTTGTATGAAAGACAGTAGCTGCAGATATTCTTCAAATTTTGCTTAGGGCTTGGGTGCTGTTTCTGAGATTTTTTGCTCAAGGCTAGTGACCGACCACTTGAGCTCCACTTTTGACTTGTATTTACTTATTTTTTGGGGGTAATTTATTGGAGATAAGAGTGTCGTGGACTTTCCTGCCTGGGATGATTTTGAATTGCAATCTTCAGATCTTAGCTTCCCAAGTAGCTAAGATTACAAGTGTGGAAAAAAAAAATTGTGAATCTTTTGGAGAGTTGGTAGCTCAAAAAGAAAAAACTAAGACAAAGGTATGGTTAAAAACAATAATCAAGGGCTGGGGATATAGCCTAGTGGCAAGAGTGCCTGCCTCGGATACATGAGGCCCTAAGTTCGATTCCCCAGCACCACATATACAGAAAATGGCCAGAGGCGGCGCTGTGGCTCAAGTGGCAGGGTACTAGCCTTGAGCGGGAGGAAGCCAGGGACAGTGCTCAGGCCCTGAGTCCAAGGCCCAGGACTGGCCAAAAAAAAAAAAAAACAACAATAATCAAAAGCAATGTTTGTTAGGAAAATGTATTATGCCATTATATTAATAAAAATTCAAATTAAAAATACATTAAAAACAACGTGAAAATAGAGAATCTTTGATTATATAATGAAATTTACATTGAAATAGGAATTAATAATCTCTATCCATTGTAAAATATCATTTGGCACAAATGACTTTTTTTTCAGCATTACCTATCTCCTGCTTATCTAAAAAGATGGAAAATATCACTTCGTACCTTTAATATAGGGTATAAATGTTGTAGAAACTGAATTAGTATGATTTATTTTCAGGTGAAAAATGAGATAACTACCATGAGTGAGTCTGATGACTTCACTCTGTCATCTGAAATAACCTGTGGAGGATGGGAGCTGTCTGGTCCGGACTGTGATGACATCTTGGTGTTACTCAAGCAACTTAGACTGAAGTACAATGGTAAGATGCTTGAACACGTATGATCTTTGACCGTAATACATGGATAGTGTTCAGTACTACACCATAGAACACTGTTGTGTTCACGAGAAATGTGTATTATACTATAATTGGATAAAAAATCTACAGATGTAGCTCAGTGGTAGATTTGCTCAGCAGATGCAAGGCCCTGGGCTTGATCCTTGTTACTGCAAGCAATAGTTAATAATAATCATAATGAGAACAGTGTTTTTAATTAATATTGCCATTTGTTCACTGTGAGTGGTTCATTCAGGCTTTTGATTGACTGTTTCTCCCTTTGCCTTTAACATGATCACTTTATCAGATCAGTTACCCTCATCTCTGCCTCCACTACTGTAGAAACTTTATAAATGTTATATATCCATTGCCACTTTTCCAAAAACCATGATCTAATCAGCAACTGTAACTACACATTTTTTTAAATTTCAGACATAATCATATTCATTTGTTGCTTAAACACAAGCTACGCTTTTGTGTTAGTACAGAGATAATTACCTAATTCCTCTAGCTTTTCTGTAAGATAAAAGTACATTTTAATAAAGAAAATTCAACATGGAAGGCTCAGACATTGCTGAGATACTTGAAAACTCTCCCCTCATTCCTCCCACCTGGCTGGCATCTTTGTAGGGGGAGAAGGTGACAAGGTTTCTTCAGAAGGGAGAACAAGCAGAGACTTCCTCTCCTTGGGCTGCCTGGCTGTTGGCATCTTGGTGACCCCTGCCGAGTGCCCTGTGGAATTCAGGGATGGTACTGTGCAGGGGGCAGAGGTCACAACAGCTGCTGGAGATGCAGGGTGAGCCGGACATGGGGAAAGCAGAGAGAAAAGAGGGAAGGAGAGGTGAAAGAAAGCCAAAGAACATGGCATGGCACCAGAGGCCCAAGAGTCGGGGTTTAGAAGATGGAGTCCAATTATTGAGACTCCATCAACTCTTGTCTGAGTGTGAGACTCTGTGAGCTTTGTTTTTCCTTCACACTGTCTAGATATTCCTGCTGAGACACTGCTGGCACAGACACTAGGACCTCCTCATCATCCCAGACATTCAGAATAGTTTAGTTACATCCTCAACTGCTATTAACTATTGCTATTTATTTATAATTTACTACTATGGCTATTTATTTATAATTTGAAGATCAAAAGTTTATTTTGAAGCCCATCTTATGCACCTGAACAAATATGGATTCTAAACATACTACAGTAGTGCAATTATATCATTCTACAACTTCATGACTGTTTACCTTGTCCTCACTTAAAATGGTGGCAAGAACAGTCTGTATTGAAAATTACATTTTGATTAACTCCAACGTTTATGGTAAATTTGTGCTTACAGTGATAAATTATGTGAGACTTAATTTTTCTTAAATTTTGCTATTTCCAGGGTACATGGTTTATATGAAAGTTCTCTAAAATCTGAAAAACAATCCAAACACATGAGAAACCTTCTCAGTTCAGATTTCAACTGGAGTTAGGATTGTCTGTCATCATTCAGTTTGGTTTCTCTGTGTCTCGACATGCTCAACCTGTTGTTTTAATTATATTTCATACTTACACCTCTCTTTTGACCTTCAATCTGGACTACAGTTGAATTTCAAATGAACAGCCTGACCTCTCTGTAATCCTTTCAGATTTCCTTCCCTCGATACCCGGTAGTTTTCGGTCACACGTGTGTCCTCAGTGCTCTGATAATTACTAAAGGAAGTCCTTGCAAATCTGTAGGGCTGTTGACCTGCAGTGCTGTCCTGCACAGGGTTCTGTCCTGCGATCCTTTTCTCAGGGATCCACCTGACTGCCTTGCTTTCAACCCGCTCTCAGCTTTTACCACCGCTCACGTACTCTGGTATAGACTATTTCAGTTCCTTCTCTCACTGTAGCATCCTAGGAAGCACTTCAGAGCAAGATGTTAGGACGCGGAAAGGTCAACTTTATTTGCTTCCTGTCTATTGGAGATCATGAACTAACATCTATTTTTCTGAAAAGTGTTTTAGACATTTGGTATGCTTCGTTTTGTTTCAGAAACAAAATTAGTACTTACGGGTCCATGGTGGCCACAGCGGACACAAAAGATCCTTAGTGCCCCCCTTCTCCCTCTGCCTGCCTCCTGCTCACCCTTCAGGCTTCAAGGTAGCCATCTTTTCTCCAGGGAAACCCCCTGAGTTCAGTTTAGATCAGATTCACTTTGCTGATTACAGAACTTTTTTGTGTCACATAATCGGTGGGAATGTATTGTGGCCATGTTTATTTGTCTATCATCTGCACTAGACTTAGAACTTGAACATGTTCTTATCTGTGTTAGCTGCAGAACTTAGCATAATATGTTCTACGCCGGAGTCTATAGTGTTTAGTGTATAAAATATGAAAATGTTCAGTACTTCATATTTGACAGGTTCTTTATGTTTCATGTATGTCTTGTTTTCTCCCTGATATAGATCCTGGTAGGATATTGAAAATCCAAGATACGCTTCATGCATATAAAAAAGTATTAAAACTTAAATGTAGCCACTATGAAGCCCTGAAAGAAAAAACTGAACACATGAGAAAAAAATATTAGTATACTACACAAAGAGCTATCAGAAGAAGAGCATGCAAAAGTAGAACAGGAACAGGAACTCCGCAATTTGAGGTAAGATCCGATCATTTAAAAGATGTGTTTACGTGGACATGACACATTAAACAGGGCTCTAACCATTCACACAGTGAGACCAGAGCAGGATGTAATGGGAGAGGCTCACAAGGGCTCAATAGCTGTGTGCATATGGTCGTATAAAATGATGCTTATCAAAACGAACACCAAGAAATGCTTTTGACGTCTGTGCTTTTTTGTCCTGTATGTAAGTTTAATCTGTTTCAACGAGTGCAAAGGGGAGCACAGAAATGAGGGGACCAGAAGGAACTAATGCAGCAATGACTGTATTCCACTGAGAGTCTACTGGATTTCTAACTAATTAATAAACTTATTTGTAGGCAATAGGTATAGAAAGTTAGTTTACTTGACAATATGTTTTTTTTAATTGAGGTATAAACATGACTGTATAAAAATAAGTTTTACACTTGTCAATATACTGAGAGACTTCAAAATTCCTTTTCCATAATATTTGTAAGAGGTAGAAATGACATTTACAGGTAGCAGAATATTCTTCCACTATAACCTTTCAAGCACATGTGTTCTCTGGAAGCGGTGGACGTGAGAATTTTTAAATATGAGAACTAAATATATATATATATATATTGAAGCATAGAAATTGAGACCCGGAAAAACTGGGGAGGAGCCGGCGGGGGCTGGCTGGGCGGTCTCCAGGAATCCCGTTTCAGTGTTCCCGAGACAGACCCACCGCCGAGGGGGCCACGGTAGAATCGCGGTAGGGGCCAGGAAGGACAGCGCTAGGCAGCCTGCTTGGGAAGCCCGGTCCGATCGGAGCCGCAGAAGCCGCCACACGGGCAGGGCAAAAACCAGGACAAGAGCCATGGACAGAGCGGGCCAGGCTCAGGCCCAGCGCGCACTGGCCACGGACCCCAGAAGGCCATGGGAAGCATGAGTACCCCACAAAGGACAGCCCCGCTTGCACCCCCAGAACAGCAGTTGGCAGGGAGCCCTTCCCCCCCCACCACCACTGGAGAGAAAGAAGATGCCAGCGTTGAGGCTGGCACAGACCTGGCCATCTTCCCAAAGGGCAAAGGAATCTGACAGTCAGCTCCAGCCAGGGGGGAGGTCTCCCCACCCAGGTGGGAAGAGCTTCTCCTGGGGTGCTGCCCATTCACCCACAGGAAAACACAGTCACAGCACCCCCCCCCGCACCCCCATCCCACCCGCCCCTCTGCAGATCTGTAGCTTAGCCGGCTGCAAGAGTTTCTAAAATAATAATAATAATAAATAACTGTTTCGATCAGAAAAGGGGACCCCCTTCCTCCCACCTCAAACAAATGACTTAAGAAACCAACGAAGCCACAGGAAAGCTGACCCTGGCCAGGAAATCAGAGGCTCCAACCAAAGACGACACAAGGTCACCCCAATAATGAAGAATTCTTTTGACCGATTATAACTTTTTAAATGTTTTCTAATTTTCCATCAGTTTTTAAAATTTTTTTCCTCTCGGGAGAGGGAGATTTTGTTAGTTATCTATTGTTTCCTATCAAATTGCTACAAAATATATGAGCCAAACACAACCCGTCATTACCTTGAGCTCTCAGTGGGCGAGACATCCCTGTGTACTTGTGGCTCGGTTGCTCGCATCCCTGTGTACTTGTGGCTCGGTTGCTCGCATCCCTGTGAAGTTGTGGCTCGGTTGCTCGCAGGGCTGCAATCCAGGTGTCGGCCAGGGCTGCCGTTACCCCAAAGCTCCAGGAAGACTGGATCGCTTTCCACGTTCAGGTCACAGGGCCTTCAGCAGGATTGACTTCCCCACAGGCTGACGGGTAGAGAGGTTCATTGCTGGCTGCTGGCCAGAAGCTTCCCTCCGTTTCTCCATGTGGGACCTTTTCTTTAGGCAGCCCATGGTACAGTACTGGCATTCTTCAGAGGGAGTGAAGCAGAGACCAAGAAAACGCAATCCAGCCCCGGTGGAAGCCAGTCTTTTGGGACTGTAAGCGTAGAGAGACTATTCTCTCATTTTTACCATATCCTGCTCCATCCAGGCAAGTCCCAGGGTCCAGTTCATGCCCTAGGAGGAAATCACACAGAAGTATAACTGCCAGGAGGCACAGCTTTTGGGGACTGAGACTATCTATCACAGAGACTATTTAAATAATAAAAAATAAAAATAAAAATCAAGGCAGTAGTATATTTACTACTTGGTCTGCTACCAGAGGCAATATTGGAAGATAGTCTCACAGCAATGAGCAAATTAGATATATTTTTTTCTTCTTTTCCTATTCTCTCTTTAAAAACAAACCTCTTGTAATCGTTTTCTACTTCTCCCCTAGATCCGTAGCCAACAGCATTTCTTAGGCCTCCACCCTCAGGAGGCACAGACGAAATCCAGGCTCCCATGAGCAGAAGCTCTGCCTCTCAGGCTCAGTACCCTCATTGGGTTTGGTATTATTCGCCTACATTTACATAACCTTTTAAGTTTTTTATTTCTTTTTTGTTTTTTTCTTACTCTTATTTTTTACTTTTTTACTCTCACTCTCTTTTTCATTTCTCTGGATTTATATCTCAGCCATCATCCCTCTGTCCCTTTCATTCCCTCCATTTCTCTACTCTTAATTGCTCCTCCCATTTTCCCTTATCCCTTTTGCTGGTTCTACACTCCTTGCACCTTTATAGTCCATTGATCCCTAGTTCTTGATTGTCTCAAAGGGGTTCATTGAGTAATCCTTTCAGTTCAGATAGATCTAAAGGTAAGGACAGGTTAGTTCACTAGTTCCAACTATATATAATCCAACCCCTGAGTCACAATACTCCTTCCCTAACAAATAAATTCAGAGATAGGGGAATAGCTACCTAACATATTGATCCTCCAAGATCAGGGAAATTACAAGGTCCAGGGTTGATTTTTGTCTTAAAATTGTGTTCTGTGGTGGTAGTTGATCTGTTTTTATATTGAAGAAAGAGTGAATTTACCTATGACAGTGAAATTCTAAAGTCTGTACAACTACAAGACTCAGGTCTGGGCTAGTTCATGCCTTAAAATTGTGTTCTGTTGTATTATTGGATTTCCTTTCTTTCCCAAATGTGAAGAAGAAGCACAAGAAAATGGCAAGTCAGGGAATCTCAACTCCTGCTCAAAAGAAACAGGCCATAGAGTAGTCAATGAAAAGCCAAGAGGATTGTCCTCAAAATGCTCTACAAGCACGAGTGGTAAATTCAATTAATGAAAAATTGAAGGCATGCATGCACCCATACTTGATTGTCATGAGACTAACCAAAGATTAATAGAGCTAAATAAATAGGATGGAAGAAAGACAACCTCTTCAAAAACTGGTGCTGGAAAAGTTGGTTAAACACCTGTAAAAAAAAAAAAAAAAAAAAACTAAAGTTAAATCCTTATGTACCACCCTGCACCAGAATCAATTCCAAATGGATCAACGACCTCAAGGTAAATACCCTGAAAACATTGCAGGAAGGAATAAGAGAAACACTTGGGCTCCTTGGCACATGTTGAAACTTTCTTTTAAAGGCCCAGAAACATAACAAATCAAAGAAAGGTTGGACAAATGGGATTGCATCGAACTGTAAAGCTTCTGCATGGCAAAGGACATAGTTTGAAAGATAAATAGAAAGCACTCAGATAGGGAGATGATCTTCACTGGCCACACAACAGAGAAGGGCCTCACATCTAAAATATACATAGATCTCAAAACTTAAATTCCCCAAAAACAAACCCTCAAAGAAACAACTGTCCCCTTAATAAATGGGCTAAAGACTGAAAGACAGACGTTTCTGAACAGGAAATGAGAAAGGCCAAGAGGCATATGAAGAAATGCTCAACCTCACTGGCCATAAAACAAATGCAAATCAAAACAACACTGAGATTCCAGTCACCCTGGTAAGAATGGCCATTATCAAGAAAACTAATAACAGGGATGTGTCCAAAAGGGAACTCTACTACACTGTTGTTGGGAGTGTAAGCTTATTCAGCCACTCTGGAAAGCAGTGTGGCAGTTCATCAAAAGACTAAACCTAGAGCTCCCCTATGACCCAGCAACCCCACTTTGGAGCAGTGCTGTGGCTCAGGTGGTAGAGTCCTAGCCTTGAGCAAAAAAGGACAGTTCTCAGGCCCTACGTTCAAGCCTCAGGACTGGCAAAAAAAGAAAGAAAGAAAGAAAGAAAGAAAGAAAGAAAGAAAGAAAGAAAGAAAGAAAGAAAGAAAGAAAGAAAGAAAGAAAGAAAGAAAGAAAGAAAGAAAGAAAGAAAGAAAGAAAGAAAGAAAGAAAGAAAGAAGGAAGGAAGGAAAGAAGGAAGGAAAGAAAAAGAAAGAAAGAAAGAAAGAAAGAAAGAAAGAAAGAAAGAAAGAAAGAAAGAAAGAAAGAAAGGAAAGAGAGAAAGAAAGAGAGAGGGAGGGAGGGAGGAAAAGAAAGAATGAAAGAGAGAGAGAGAGAGAGAGAGAGAGACATTGTCCCATTCATAAGGAAATTGAAGCCTTGGGAAAAAACATACTAAGTGAAGTGAGCCAGACCCAAAGAAGTATAGATTGGATGGTTTCCCTCATTGGTAACCATTAGTATATATCTAGGATAGTCCTAAAAGATGATCATAATAGCCTGCTTAATAGCTATGTATATATGATCACATAAGATGATGCTAAGCAAAATGAAGTTCAAGGTACATAATTCAGTGGTTTATCGTTGTTATTTTCAACATACAATGTGAAATTAGATCTTTTTCTCTTGTTTTTCTTTCCTATGGTTTTACCCCTGTTGTCACTGTATTTGATTTCGGCACCCTGGGTATTGTATATATGTTTACTGAACTAGGGAAGGGAAGGGGAACATCAAAATGGAGAGACAAAGGGGTAAAGGGTGAACAGATGCAACAACAATACTTGCAAGACAAGATTCTGTAAACCAACTGTACAACTCTGGCGGGGGTGGGGGGTAATGGGGTGGAGGGAAGGTGGGAGAAAACGAGAGCGGAGGTAACACGTTTGTTAAGAAATGTACTCACTGCCTTGTGTTTGAAACTGTAACCTTGACAATTTTTTTAAAAAGCATAGGAATTTTATTAAGGTAACAAATTAACAGATGAACAGTGAGATTATAAATTGAATTTTCATTCTCTACCAAAATGACTTTTAAGATAAGCATATTTAATTGCAGATTTGCCCTAAAGCAAGAAGAAGAAGAGAGAAGAAATATTGATGGGCTTTATGAAAAAATTAAAGAACAGTTAAGAGATAAAGAAGAGCAATATAACAATGTAGTTAAAATGAGACAAACACTTGGTGTCTCTGTTAGGACACTGAGTGAGGAACTGAAAACTGTAAAAAATGATTTGAGTCAGGTAATGAGTATTGGGTAAAACTTCATATTTCTCACTTTATTTCATCAATAGTCGTTTTCCTTTTGATTCAAGATATATCCTGTCATATGTTTCTTACTGGTGAAGATACAATCTGAGAAATGTTTAGTAATTTTATAACTCTGCAAACATCCCTCGTGTGCATTTACAAGCTTAAGACCTCTACCACCTAACAAGCCACATAACATATAGTATAGCCATAAAGCCATAACGTGTGAAGTTGCTGGTCACTGAAGCTCTGTTACGTGAGGTATAAATATATTGTTTAGATTTAAAAACAAATCCTCACCTCTACTTAAATATAAACTAGGAGAGTTATACCTGAAATTCTTTATTGTAAATCTTGGCATCTAATAGATGATCATGATATATTTTATGAATGAGCACTGGACTCTAATCACTAGTAGTAATGTAACTTAGGCATCTTTATGTTAATAAACAAAAGCTGCACATTTAAAAAGAAATAATGTATGATACAATCTCTGGTTTTATGAAGTTTCTGCTTTTGATCAATTTAAATGCCATTTTGCAGTTAACTTTTGATTAACGTGAGTGAAAAGTTCTCGTATTTTTGAGTTTTAGCTTTCAACTGTTTTCATAATGTTCTTCTCTTAAGTAATGCCTTGGCTACCCTAAATGATGTGATACTAAAATTTAATTAAATGTCTTTTTCTAGGCTTTACAGGAACGAAATGATACCCTGAGAAAGCTTTCTGAAGAACAAAGTGCCAGAATATTACAAGATGAAATTCTGGAAAATCATCTTTCCAAGCAAAAGGAAATGGAGATATCAAAAGATAAAATGAGTTTTGAGGTATATTCTTTAGTGTTTCTAAATCTGTGTGTATGCACTTCCGTATGCACATATTTCAAAATCCTGCTCAGTGCAGAATATGAGAATATGCCAGAACCATAAGAGAGTATGGTAGAATTGAAAACCCTATGTATGTGTAACACCAGTATACGTGGAGGCTATGCTGTTTCTGTCTCACTGGACAATGTTCTGAAGTCAACTTCCTTCGCCTCTAGCAGCCGAGTAGGGAACATATAGAATGACCTCGTACAATGCAAAGGGGCCTAGCATTTTTATAGGAATTTATAGTTTCATGATCAAATTGTCTTTGGTACTATAATACATGTTCTATTTGGGGCACCGATTTCCCTCATTTGTATGCTAGTAGGCTGGCTGGGTTATTTCTTCCAGTGCTAGGTAAGCATAAAATAACAGCTATCAGAGGTGATATTTTGTTTGCCATTTTCTCCTTTGAGAAAAGTCAGTGTGTGCTCCCAGTTATCCTGTCTTTCACGACAAAGAGCTTTGGAAAATAATGATAGGATGTATGATAATAGATAGATAGATGATAGATAAATATAGATAGATAGATGCTTCAGTAAGCGTTCTGTCCCTGAGCTTTACCTTGCCCTGTGTTTTGTTTCATGGTTTCTTTTTTCAGTCTTCAATAGGGAAGACAGGTCCTCTTGAATGCTTTGCAGCTTCTTTATCCCTGATACGTGTCCCTTGCCTATGGTCTACATACATTTATTTCTTGTATTTTGATAGAACATGAAGGAAAAAATATTCCTTTTTTAAAAAATATATATGCTTTGAGTTATTTTTCAAATTATTTGATAAATTAGGCAGTTCCTTTTCATTTTAGACAAATTACAAAAGCATAGATATAGAACAAGAATAGTACTGATAACCCAAATAGAGAAATAAGAATAGTACCAAACTTCGGCAATGGTTTGTTTTTGTTTTTTTGCCAGTCCTGGGGCTTGAACGTATGGCCTGAGCACTGTCCCTGGCTTCTTTTTGCTCAAGGCTAGCACTCTGCCACTTGAGCCACAGCACCCTCTGGCTTTTTTTCTTTTTTTTTTTATGAAAAATTCTTTAATTTTTATTTAGACAGAATAAGGTCTGAAGACATAGAAAGGTGTACAGTAAAGTCAATGTTCTATCACTGAAAAGATTAGAAAATATTTTAGGTCAAATTTTAAATGAATGAGGTAAAATTTTAATCCGATCATATTTTCACATTTTTGAAACATTAAAGAAAACTTTCAAAGGAATTTGGGCTACAGAATAACAGCGTAACATTTCTGTCTGTATTTTTATTAACAATGTTTTAGCCAAAGGAAGTGCTTATTAAATTATTTGTAGAGAAAACTGTGCAGTTTCATATATATATATATGTATATCACTTGTAATTATTTTTATGCAGAAACTAGAGAATAGATATCTTTTCCCCTGAAGTTTTGTGTTTGTTTTATATTACTTTTTATTCATTTGGGTTAAAATGTGAAGTACTACAAATTCTTTTTTTATAGATTCTTATAAAGAAAAAAAAACTTAGCTGTCTGATTATATACCAAAAGCATATGTCCAAAATTTGATTCAGATTTCCCCAAAGTAAAACTTCTTTCTTTGCTTGATGTTTAACTTTCACAAAGAGCATTGCGATGCTCATCAATGATATAGAAGTAATATATTACTAAACAGTATTCTAACATCACAAAATGGTTCACGTGGGATAAACCAGTTTTATCTGACAGATGGAAAAAAAGCTGATAGCCAAGATTGGTTTTTATGCCTATGTAATAATTTTTAAGGTACTGTAAGAGAATAGGCATAGGATCATGTAACCACAGTGGAATAGATACTAAAAAAAATCTATTAATATCACAAACACTGGTTTAACCCCTTATGCCATCGAACTCGTATTTAAAGTTTCAATTTTAAGTAATTTTTATTCATCCTAATTTCAGAGTTTTGTAATATTATGTAGACACCTTTTTCACATTTAGAATTTTGCCACTAGATGATTTTAGGTTGATTACAATGCAGCAAAGCAATTAACATCAAATGTTGAAAGAAGTGAGCTTTGAAACTTAGGCTAAAATTCACATGGATAGTTATAGATTATGCTTTTGAAGAATACACTAGCAGTATATATATATATATATATATATATATATATATATAATAGACACACACACCATCCACGTTGGGCTGAAGCGCTTTCCCACACTGAACCACTGGGGGTAAACTGAGGACTGGTGGGGGAGAAGCTGCTGTGATGGCTTCCCGGGCCCTTGAGTAGACAGGACTCGTGGCTCCATAGGGCCTTGTCTCTCCTGAGGGGTTTGCTCCTCTGCGGTTCCCATCGCACGAGAGACGGTGGCCGGTTCAAGGTCTCCTTCAGGAAAGAGCCAGTGGCGAGGTGTCCTAGATTGGAGACTCCTCCTCTCGCACACTTACAGGCTGTCTGGGGGTGAGCTTCTGGAACTTCCACCGGTTTGACTCAGGGGAGGGGTTTATTCTGGCTATTTTCCCTATATATGTGGTGCTGGGGAATCGAACCCAGGGCTTCCTGCGTGCGAGGCAAGCGCTCTACCACTAGGCCACATCCCCAGGCCTGCAGTGGGTTTGTAAGGCCTCTTTGGAGGCAGTGTGGATAAACACAGCGCCTACCTGTTTGGCACACAGGGTAGCGTGTCTCGGCGTATTCAGAGTCATGTAACTGTGCTTTTCAATGTCTTGAAGAACTGCAGGTTCCATGGAAGCCACCCCTGGACTCCACCGCCAGCATCCATTTCCTGGCCTAGAAAACACCAATTTATTCATTATTTCTAAAACTTCTGAATCCTGCAGAATTTGTTTTTCTTGTTGTTGCCAGTCCTGGGGCTTGAACTCAGGGCCTGAGCACTGTCCGTGGCTTCTTTTTGCTCAAGGCTAGCACTCTACCTCTTGAGCCACAGCGCCACTTCTGGCCATTTTCTATATATGTGGTGCTGAGGAATCGAACCCAGGGCTTCATGTATAGGAGGCGAGCACTAGGCCACTAGGCCTAGGCCTATTCCCAGCCCATAATTTGCGTTTTTAATAATAATTAGTGATTTTTGACTGTCTTCTTTTTCTTAACATGGTGGGGTTTTTTTTTTAAATTTTTCATTTCATTTGTATAATGAATGAATCCTCTCTTTACTGTTTCTGGCATTGCAATGTTGCTCTAGTAGCACTCATAAGTGGATGGGTCATAGGTTAATTGTACTTCTGGGCTGTTATCAATAATGCTACGCTGAACATTCAGTTGTAAGATATGTGGCAAATACAACTTTATTTCCCTTCACCTGGAGTTTTATTCTCTGGTTTACTGAGACACATTTTCCTATCTCTGCCTTTACTCCTGCTATCCTTTCTGCATTTTCAGTTTTTATTTATTTATAGCTGGTTCATAATTTACTTCTTCATTAACTAACTAAGCATTATCTAACTCCTCTGTCTCTCCCTCGCCTCCTCTTCTCAGCAGGTGTCTTGCATAAAAAGGCATAATTTCCTTTCAGATCATTTAGTTCTATCTATGTCAGTTAATCTTATCCAAGTATAATAAATTTACCTAAGGGGTAATTTTATATAATAACATTCACATAACCCTTTCCTTGAATAAATTGGGAGTGTTTTCATGGCAGCAGTTAGGATGTTCCATCACTCATAAGATATTAAAAGTTTATTTTTTGAGACACTGGCATGCTAAGGCTTTTTTAAATTCGAAAGATATCTTTAAACTTAAAGCTTTTAAAAGGACAGTTCCACTAAATGATAATTTCTTACTATGGAACTAATATATTTTTCTATCCTTCCTTATATAGATAGAACTGGGATGTGTGCCCAATTCTAGCCACTGAAAGTTCTCCATAAAGCAGCCCACCGTGACCTCTTGCTGTGAATGGTTTGGCTTTGACTTGGGAGCCTTGACTTCAAGTAGTCTGGTATTTTTCTTTTCAGATTGGAAAGCTTAATCATGCACAGTGAGAGCTGTATCAGTTTCCTACTTCTTAATCCAGGAGGTATCATTTGCTTTATGCACCAAGATGACGGACCACCATTGAATTCTGATATAAATAAGTTATAAGTTATTAGGATCAGAGAAAATACTGTTGGGCAGAAGTGGAGAAAGTTCCATGAAAGTTAGGGGATATATTCTGGTTTTCTGTGGCCTCTCTTTCCTTATTAGTGGGAGAAAGAATGACTCAATGTTAAATTGTAGAGAATAACCCTTCCAGTCTTATGCTACCTGTAGAAAAGTTCAAATATTATAAGAGCACGATTATTATTATTATTATTCCACAATAACCCTAAGGCTAGTAGAACCCTGCTCACATTGGACTGTTTAATTTTATCTCCCAATACTTTGGTGAGGGAGTTAATGCAATTATTTCCACTTAACAATGACAAAACTAAAACATAACAAAGTTAACTTGCTCAACCTCACTGCTGGGTCAAGAATTCAGACCTGACATGCAGGCCATTTTGAACAAACTGCCTGTCATACTTTTCTATAACACGTCTATTTGTCACTTAAAGCACTGTGTTATTAACATCTGCAATATAGCTGTGATCGTTTATCTTCTTGAGGTTTGCAAATCATCCTTGATGAGATGATGCTAGGAATATAAAATATAAATTCTTACTATATGGGACTGTCACTTTCCCTCATTTCATCAATGTTGTAAATATGAGTGTCTGAAAAAACATAATTTTAAATGAAAATATGCTGCAGTCCCATAGCCATAGTATGTATATACATATACATATACATATATATACCCATGATCAATATGCATTTATTTAAAGTGTTAGTTTATACTATGTGTTACTTTAAAATTCTCAAGCCATAAACTTCTAATATGTCAATTAACCTGTGGTTATGTAACACAAAATTCCCATACTTAATAATATAAATGACTCAGGTAATGAGTATTTCAATTAAAATTTTAGCAGAAAAAAATCAGAAGCTGCCTACTTTTTCCAATTATTACTAAAATATTTTTCTTTGTTTTAGTTGCAAGAATTACGGGATCTACACAAAAGTGCTGAACAACATGCAGAGACGACACAAAAACGCATGCAAAAGTATAAATACCTTGGACATTTACAAATCAAATAACCAATGTAGCAGGATAATTACAACAGTTAGGATAACAATACATGTATAAAAGCTGGGGACATATACATCTTGAAGTATGAATTTAGGGCTGGGAGTATATTTCAGGTGTACAGTCCATGGATTCAATCCAGCCCTGGAAAAGCAAGAAAGAAAGGAATCAAGAACGACAAATAGTTTGGATTTTATACTGTAAAGTTGTATATCGTCCACAAAGCCTAGGTAGAATTTGATGCATTTATCAAGTCATATACTTAACAAATGTTTATGAATCCCAGTAATTTCCCTTCTATTTCATTTCTCTTTATTTTAAAAATATTTTATTATCTTTAAGTCGTTGTACAGAGTTGTCATTCGACAAAGCACTTTATGAATTCCATGCGTCTTGATCAATGTCAGCCTTCTCAACATTCTCACTCATCCCTCCCCACCCACTTTTCCACTCACTTTAATTTTGTAGCATATACATTGAAGTTTTGACTGCATTTACATGCGTTGTTTTAGAAATTATTTGACATTTTAAAGGTTTCTATGAGAATAATCATATCAAAATATACATTTTTAGGCTTGAACTTAAAATTCTCACATTAAAACATACAGCAAAAAAAGGGCAGAGCAAATTGAACAGCTGAAGAAAGTTTGTGCAAACGAAAATTTGGTAAGTCTTTCCATATTAATTGCTCTTATACTGAAAGGGAAGTTTTCTTACTCCAGTATTAGCATATAGAAATCTTTTACACTGTAAAATTTCACTGATAAAATAGTTATTGTGCTCATGCTGATACTAGTTGCTGGTCAGGTGGCAGCTCCTCTCTATGGAACAGTTTACTGAATTCATAAAGTTAATGACTCAACAATAAACAAACAAACCAACCAGGCACCGGTGGTTATGCCTATAATCCTACCTAGGCGGGAGGCTGAGATCTGAGGGTCACTGGTTGAACAAAAGCAGGGTAGGAAAGTCCGTGAGACTCAGACCTCCTATGAACTCCCAAGAAAGCCGCACGTGGGGCTGTGGCTCAAGTGACTGACTGCATCCAGGCTCTGAGTTCAGGCACACACACAATAACTAACCAGTTCTGACAGTCTAAAGCCCAGGCTTATATACAATACTTTAACCCATTGTTCTATAGAAGGCGCTGTGGGGTTATTTTTTTAATTTTTTGACTATTTTGAATAATGCCAAATAATGGTCTGCGTGTTGATTTATAATGTTGGGTTCCTGCGAATGGTAATACTTTAAAACTTATAATAAATTCAATGACTTTCCTTAGAATTCTGATTTTTTTCTTGTAGTTCAAGTGAATTTTAAGAGTAAATTATCTGATTTTCTTAACAAGAATAGCAAGTAAGCTATTCATTACAAAGGAATCTTTTGTCAAATAAATGATTTTCTTTTACAATAAAATAAAATTGACCGTATTATTCTGTAGAAATTTAATAAGATCAAATGATTTGTGACAAACATGATGACCTTCAAGACTAATCATAATTTTTGTAACTCCTGACAATTTTACTTTGAATAATTATTCAGACCACAGTGTGGTCTATTATACATTAAACTTTATTGTAATAGAATTTGTGTTAAAGTGTGCGATGATCTTATTAGACAATTCTCAATCTAAAAGTTGTTTTTTGTTTGTTTGTTTATCATAGGGCTTAAAGTCAGGCCCTGAGTACTGTCCCTGAACTTTTCCCTCAAGGCTAATGCTCTACCACTTTGAGCCACAGCACCATTTCTGGTTTTCTGGTAGTTAAGCGTCTCACAGACGCTGGAGATAAGCGTCTCACAGACTTTCCTTCCCAGGCTGGCTTTGAACTGCGATCCTCAGATCTCAGCCTTCTGAGTAGCTAGGATAACAGGTTGTGAGCTCCCAGTGCCCAACTTGAAAACACTTTATTACCAAAGTATACTTTTTTTATTCACACAGAATAGTGGTCTTGTAGAAAAAATGGAAGTTGAGTCTTCAAAATATGGACATTTACATCAAGAAAATGAACTTCTCCGGCATGAGTTGCTGTCTATGACCAATGTCCAAAAGAAATGTGGCACACTTGAGAAGGATAAAAAGAAGTTAGAAGAAGAAATTGTAAAGCTCAAGAGTCACATGGCAAAGAATATGTTAGAGCTTAGTCAAATGGAACAATACAAGCAGGTGATTGAAGACGGAACGAAACAGGAGTTAGAGGAGAAACTGACAGAAGTCAATCTGTTTTTGCAGGTTAATTTATAATATACTTAACATTTTTAGTCAATTTATGCTTTAGGTATGAGTGTTATAGGTACTTCATCTAGTCCCCTCATTTGTTTTGCAGATGTCTAAAAAGAATATCTTTCCACATAAATATTTCCGTTTCTACAATTATAATTATATTAGTCTTGCATAATAATTTTTCCATTGAGCATTATTTTAGCACTAGTTGGCGTAAAATGAGCTACTTGGAGGAATATAAAAATGGTGATGTTGAAGCAATACAACATTTTGAATATTGCTCTTAAATGACATTGCTTAATTTTCAAAATTTAAATTGATTTTATACTTTATCAGATGACATGGGTAGTAACATCAGAAGGATTTAGATCTAGGGGTGTAGCTCACTGGTAGAATATATTCTTAAGACATATGAGTACTTCAGTTTGTTTTGAAACATATCTAAAGAAAAGAATAGTTTAAATATTTTGTAATTCAGGTTTAATGCAGTTTATAATAATAAGTACTTTAACTGTTGCATCTATTTTCAAATATTTGAAATCACTCAAACATTCATTTGAAAATAAAAAGAGAAATACAAGCCGGGTGCCAGTGGCTCACGCCTGTAATCCTAGCTACTCAAGAGGCTGAGATCTGAGGATCCCGGTTCAAAGCCAGCCCAGGCAAGAAAGTCCAGGAGACCATGAAACTCTTATCTCCAATTATCCACCAGAAAACCAGAAGTGGTTCAAGTAGGGCACTATCCTTCAGCTGAAGAGCTCAGGGACAGCACCCAGGCCCAGAGTTCAAGCCCCAAGACTAGAGAGAGAGAGAGAAAGAGAGAGAGAGAGAGAGAGAGAGAGAGAGAGAGAGAGAGAGAGAGAGAGAGAGAGAGAGAGAGAGAGAGAGAGAGAGAGAATGCACAGTTGTTTGGGTTATAATTGTTTAAAATACATCTTTTTTGCTTTGTTGCAGAAACAAGCAGCATGTCAGGAGAAGATAGAACAGTTAAATGCCTCATCGAAAAAACACACAGAAGACAGAATTAATGAACTGGAAACTGAACTCTCTGAAATGAGATGTCAAGTAGATTCTAGTAAAATAGAACGAGAACACTATAAGCAACTCTATCTAAAAGAAATCAAAATTAGAAAATCATTGTCAAATAAACTAAGCAAGTAAGTCAGAGTCAAATCATTCCACATAAACTAATTAATTTGTCTCTAACATATTTTCAATGAAACAGTTTCAGGAGATTAATGGTACCTAATAGCTAACTAGAAAATATAGTTTTGTAACACAGTGTTAATAAATGAACATGCCTTTAATGTTTCATCTGACATAGTTTGCATTCCCCCCCCCCTTTTTTTCTTTCTGCATAGTTTTATTTCCCCACTCAGTGTTTTAAGATGCATTTAAGATGGTCTATTAACATGTCGCCTAAAGTATTTTGAAGCTCTTATTTCTTAAGACTACTATATTGTTATCAAATTTCTGGTCAGAATTCTCTAAAACAAAATTTGTAACAAGTTCAACTATCTTTTAGAAGAATGCAATTTAAATCCAAAAGTCAAATACTATTATTCTTCCTTTGGGCAATCTGTCAATTGGTAAATTAGCTTTCTTTCAGTATAGTCTTTGCTCTTACCACTAGAGGGCACCTGAGAACCAGTGGTTTTATTATACAATACATAAAAGATAGCTTGTGATGTAGGAAATGATTAACACAGGTATGAGAGTACAATTTGCATAAAGTAAGAAATAATTTCTCAGTGTGAGGAGATATAGAAGACAAAAATGGTTTCCATGTCTGATACTCTGGTAACTATGGTAATTGCCTAAGGAGATGCCTTTGTTGGTTTTAAACAATTCTACAATATCATAGTCACTAGCTGTTGCTACTCTGAATTATTTGCTTAATGGTGCCCACATAATTTATTGGTTGGTACAGATGTTATGTTTTTTTAATTTTGCCCTTAACAAGCTTACTAAAATATTTCTTGCTTATTTCAGTCTTGTGTTTAAAGTGTATCTAAATAAAGGGGCACAATGTGAGGTTTCAATATATTTATCCATAGAAAATGATTATTACAGTTAAGCAAGTTAACATATCTATTATCTCACAGGTAGCCTATAAATGTAAGTATTTCTAATTGTACCTAACATATTAGAAGAGATACATTCTGACAAATTTTAATTGTTAAGACACTGCTTAATGGGAGGTTTAATTTACTGTTAACAGCAATTTCTTAAAATATATAAGTCATTTAAGACTCCTATAGGAACAATGACATACCAGTTATTTTCCTTTTTCAATGTTTTCACAGAACTAATGAGAAGCTAGTAGAGGCCAAGACCAAACTCCTCCTAGAGAAACAGCACTACAGATTTTCCCAACCTAGCGCTGAACACACAGGACTTGTTCTAGAGTCCACTGTTGTTGGAAGTGCTAATAATGCATTTTTAATGCCAAGAACTTTTCCCAGACATTTCCCAGAAAACTTAACAGTTCCAGACCTCAATTCCACAGCCTCCAGTGGAGATGGTGCAGCACCACAAGACCTGGTTTAGTTTCTGTTTCTCTAGGGTTTCAGATTTCTGATATCATTCTTGGTGAATTACTGAATCATCTAGTTGACTTATACATGTTAAAGAAAGGTCATAATAATAGGTTTTAATAAAATACAATTATTAAAACTTCATACAGCTTTCATTTCAAGAAATACTCATTTTTTAATTTGATTCAGCAACTGTAACCTAAATAATACACATTACTTCTTTAAAAGCTCTGAGCATAAGTACTTTTAACTGAAGAATCAGCTTAAGACACTCTGGTTTAACTTCTGAATGAATTTGGTTTGATTTGAATGCCACAGAACTTTGACATTTTCATGCACAATCCTATTTTCCACCCTGATCATAAACAAATGATTAATATCCAAGCATGCAACCTGAAATGGATGTTTGAAAATTAAAAGAATCTGAAATTGATATGTTTTATAAATTAAACTTGTAACAATAAAAGTATTTCTGTTTTAAATATTAAAAGTTTGTGACTTTCCGGGGCTGGGGATATGGCCTAGTGGCAAGTGCTTGCCTCGTATACATGAGGCCCTGGGTTCAATCCCCCAGCACCACATATATAGAAAATGGCCAGAAGTGGCGCTGTGGCTCAAGTGGCAGAGTGCTAGCCTTGAGCAAAAAAAAGAAGCCAGGGACAGTGCTCAGGCCCTAAGTCCAAGGCCCAGGACTGGCAAAAAAAAAAAAAAGTTTGTGACTTTCTAAAGTAAAAATACAGAGTTCATTGCTAATTTACTTATATAATCTTTATTTCAAGTTTCATAAAACATAGTTTATTGCTACCCTAATCACTATGTGATAAATTAGTTAAATAATATACTTGTACTAATTCTTTTTGTAATTTATGTGCATTAATTCTTAGCACTCCTCCAACTTTACATAGTGACAGCCAACAGTTTTTAAAATAGTTAAATTAAGAAATCTTGCATTTAAAAAATGAACTTCACTTACAGCCATCTCTTGCTTGCCTTTGAGCGATGTATAACCAAACATGATAGATATATCATGCACACTTAAATAACAAACACTAAAAACCAGAATCAATTCTAATCTTCCTATCCAAAATGTTGTGTAAAATTATACGCCATCCTTATATTTCCTGAAGATTAATAAGAAGCTTCAAACACAACCGTGTGATTTTAATCACACAGCAAGAATTCATGTGTGGAGATTTTTAAATGGTCCTAATGATGACAAACCATACCGACTTTCGAATTAGTAAGAAAACTTGTTCAAAGATGTTTTACAAACTTTTGTATTTTTTCCAAGTCAAAAGCTAGCAAATAGTTGACAAATATTTTAAAGCTGGTACAAAATATTTTAACAAATATGTTAGTTTGCACTGTGCATCATTGTTAAGAAAATATCTACTTCAACCTGTATATATTTCCTTATTGCTGTATAAATTTTTAAATATTCTTTAAGAAATTTTAAAAATGGATTTAGATTCAACATATGACTTTATATATATATATATATATATATATGATGCACCATTTATTGCTTTCATGGAGTTGTTATGAACTTTTCTTTTTCTTTAGTGCTACTGAGGGTTAAATTCAAGTCCTTGCCAAAGCTTGGCAAGAACTTTTTCACCTGAGCCAGGCCCCTGTTCTTTTGCTTTTAGTTTCTTTTTTTTTTCTTCAGATATTTACATGTGCTGACTGTCACATTTGGCTCTATGTTGTGGTCTTCCTGTGTACATTTCCCAAGTAGCTGGGATTACAAGCATGCAAGCATCGCCATGTCTATGTCTAGCTCCATGATCTTAATACAGACAAAAGTACGTGGCTCTCTATTAAATGAGGCTTCAAATTTATCCTCTGTCTTGTTGTTAGGTCCCAATAAAGTTATTGTTAGAAGCTGTTTTAGATGGAGCTGCAATCAAACAGCTTTAAAAAGGCCTCAAACTAAATGATTGTTTAACACACAATGCTAAGACCCTACCTAGCTGAGCTTTACATGGTTTTGTTAGCTCAGTTTTGTATTTTTCTGAAAAGTGAGGGAATCCTGGTTTGTTTCAGAGTCACTATAAAGGACCACTCTATACAAGAAGAGAAAGAACACCCTCCTTTGCTAAACCTGATGCAAATATAAAATGTTTTCTTTAGTTCCTACTAGTAAAATTCAGATAATATATCATTTTACAAGGAAATGACAAACAAGTGTGTAAATCCGCACACATTGCAAAAGTAGATGTTGGAGAAAAATTTTTCCCTAAACTTGTATGATCCCCCCTCCCACAAGAATTCTCACATTGCCTATTGTATATAATTCAAAAATTTTTAAATGAAGTGTCTTCTATATTTGCTAGGAATGTATTGCTCCTGGTAAAATAAATGCTAAAACAAGAGATAGTGACATATACTGTACAATAATGAGAGAAAATAACAGGTCTGGGGATGAATCATTGGTTGGAAGTTTCAATTAAATAATTTTAAGTGCTCCAAGGAAACAGTAAAGCTTCCTTTGTCTTGCAACTATTTTCAACAATCAAGAATCTTCCTGGGGCTGGGGATATAGCCTAGTGGCAAGAGTGCCTGCCTCGGATACACGAGGCCCTAGGTTCGATTCCCCAGCACCACATATACAGAAAACGGCCAGAAGCGGCGCTGTGGCTCAAGTGGCAGAGTGCTACCCTTGAGCGGGAAGAAGCCAGGGACAGTGCTCAGGCCCTGAGTCCAAGGCCCAGGACTGGCCAAAAAAAAAAAGAATCTTCCTGGTGTCCACGCGTGCAGCATTTCCAGACTCTACTTCCTTTTATATGGAGATGTGTAGCATCTGTCTGGCTGATATTTGGTATGAGAAATTGATAGGCTAGATGCTACCCATCCACAAGGATCACTTTTGACTACAATGTGTCACCTCTCTTAGAGGAGCATGCGCACGTGAGCCAGAGCACATTTTGTTTATTAGCATTGCTTGGAAAAGATGATCTTCCATTGTAGACATTGAATCCCCCATTGCCTTGCTGGCAGGGGCTCGGTGACAAGACTTGGGTAGCTCACCTACAGGCCAGAGCATTGCCTTGAGAAGCCAAGGGCGAAGAGGGAGGCCTGGGAGTAGAAGAGACAGGCCAGGAGGGCGTCGGCTGAGGGAATGGGTGCCAAGCGTGCTTGAGCTCCTGACCCTTCACCTGCCACCAGCCATCTTCCATTCAAGGGAACAAGGTCTGCTGGACAGCTGACACTGACAGGCAGGCCCGTCCACGTGCACCTGTGCCTCTTGACTGGTGTCGGGAACGCCCTTCTTGACACATTGTGGAGATGGGATGAACTCACTTATAAAGCAGCCAGCGGTAAAATACTTCAGATACAGCCGGGAAAACTCATTCTGAAGACACTTCTGATGAGGCAAGGTATCTCAAAAGTGTAACCAACTCTTATAAGTCAACAAAAAAGGAAAAACTGGTAAGTAAAAGGGCAAGAGGAGTTGAAAAGACCATGAAAGGATTATCAGAGGGCAATAAGCACAGGAGAAGATAGTCCACACTACTAGCAGTGGAAGAAATACCGCTGATTAGAGCTGCGAAATTTAAACAACAGTTTATATTAGGGAAGAAAACGTGGCATTCGAATTCTCATGCGCTATTGAGGTAAATGGAAAGCACTCTGTAATACTTTATCCACCTGGCTCTTCTTGTGTTGTATGCGCACACAGGCCATTGCCCTTGCCTGGCACACACTCTACTCCTTGGACCAGGTCACCATTTTTCTGTCATTGTTTATTGACTAGCCAGCTCCCTTTTCCTAGCACTGCACTGAAATCCTGCTCATGCTTTTCACATAGCTGGCATAGCAGCCCAGCGCCACACACCAGTTTTTTCTTCTGGGTGAAATGAGGTCTTGTGAAATCGTCTGTCGTGGCTGATTCACTTTCAACTAAATGGCTGGATTAAAGATATAAGCCCTGGTGCCCACCAATTTGGCAATCTTTGGGAGGATAGGTTAAACTGGAAGGAAGAGTCTTGTGTGGTGACAGATTGGTTAATTTATCTCGTTAAATATGTTTTAATGAACTTGACAAAACTAATCAAATGGCACACTTTGTATTTGTGTGGTATTTCATACATCACTAATAACTCAGCTACACTACCTAAAAACAATACACGGTTGCAAAATAACAACTCTAAGAAGTAGCTGGCTCGGAGAGGTTCGTTCAGGACCAAGATAGAGGAATAAGATACTTAGCCCTAGAGCAAGGAGAAGAGATAGCCATACGCTAGAATGAGTAAATCTGAATTTTTAATGCATAAATATACTTGCAAAGTAGATAACAGTTCCAGGAGGAAGGTACCACAGTTGCCACAGTAGTTCAGGTAGAAACGATGGCAAGCTCACTTGTGCTTCTAAGTAGCGGAGCCTGGCACCAAGGACTCCGATGGAATCCCGAGTGGAGGGCTGCGCCGCCAACGTTGCATTTGAGAAGCTGGCCCCTCAGGTATTCCTAGAATTATTTACTCAGCAGCCATGTGCTAAGGCGCTGTGACACGCACTGGAATGACAGAATGAAGATGACAGTCAGTTCCTCATCAATTATATCCTATAACCCCCTATAACATGTTTAAAGGCAACGGACACACAGACACACACATTCTGCTAGGTCTCACCCAGGCAAGTGTGAACACACAAAAAGGGGCCTTCGCACCAGCGCAGTGTTGGTGTTTAAGCTTCTGTGGTGGAGGTGATGTGTATGTTAACTGAGGAATAAGGAGAAAGTACCCCACAGAACAGAGAAACAGTGCGGACCAACATCTAACGTGAGGAAGAACACCTGTCAACGACAAGTAATCCAAGTCGGCTAAGTTAGAGCACATGGACGGAGATGTGAGATAAAGCTAAATAACTTGAAAATAATCACCTTGATGTGAGACACTTAGTCCATGTTCAGGATTTTTTAAATTTTTCTGAGGGAATAGGATATACTAGTGATACAGTAAATGACCAATTTAAAATGATATTTGTCAAGGGAGCATTTTGAACTGTACCTGCTTAACTACATAGTGCTAGGTGACCTGGGGTTTTTGTCATCCTCTTAGCAGAGACAATGATAACTTGCATTCTATGAATCGCCTCAGAGCGTAAGGGGACAGTCGCACAGAATGACAAGCGAGTAAACACTGTACCAGTAAGAAAAGGGGCAGAATCTGAGAACTGATACTATAGAATATGTTCAAGTGAAAATTACATTTAGAAATGTCTACATTCTTCATCGTTATTTCTTTTATATATATATATATATATCAAAATATTTCAAATAGAATCAACCATCTGCTATTTATACTTTATTTCATAAGTCAATCTACTATTGACACATAAAAGTTGACAATATACCTTCTACTGTTCACTCAGATTTGCCAACTTCCTCTGGCTCTAAAAGAAATCAAATATATTTAATAGTTTTAAGTTTAAAAAGATACAAGATACATTATCATTTAGATGATAGATTGCTTAGAAAATGTGGCCTCAAGAAACACTTGAGAAATGATTAAATCTAAATTGAATATTACTTCAAAAAGTATTTTAATTTTTATGAAGAAAAATGTTATTTTAATATAATAGACATACAATGTTTATCAATTAAACATTATTTCAGTGAGGTGTTGTATCTTATTAACAAAGTTTAATAATTTAACAGATATATTAAATCCATTACATTGTGATTTCTAGCATAACTCTGATGCTTATAAAATTCTCATCAGTTTTAATAGATTTTTCCTAAAATGACTTTCCATTCTCTACCTTCAGAAAGTTAAAAATTTGAGCACAATTCGATGGTATATGATTGTAATTATAACTATTTGGCACACAGAGGACAGAAGATTATGATCCAAAGCTAATATACAAGTATAAAACCCTATCAAAACCAAATTGAAGGGCTGGGAATATGGCCTAGTGGCAAGAGTGCTTGCCTCATATACATGAAGACCTGGGTTTAATTCCCCAGCACCACATATATAGACAATAGCCAGAAGTGGCGCTGTGGCTCAAGTGGTAGAGTGCTAGGCTTGAGCAAAAAGAAGCCAGGGACAGTGCTGAGTCCAAAGGCCTAGGACCTGGGGGGGGGGGGGGGGGGGGGGAAGGGCTGAGAGATTTGAATAGGGCATTTATTTGCCTAGCAAATGTTAAGCCCCGAGTCTCATCTTTAGTGTGGCAGAACAATAAAAAATTGAAGACATTGTTATACTTTTACAACAGAAGCTTACATACATAAATGAGGCAATTGCTCTTGTCATTATAGTATATGAAATCACTACTGACAAAAGATTTTAAATATTATGCTATCTAGAGTCTACCTGTAAAAACTTTTGCTAAGATGGACACAAAGATTGGCTATGGTTATGCATTTATCCTTTTTTATAATTTGCAAATTTAATTTCCTTGACTTTTGGCTTTTACTAATAGGAACAAGGGGGAAAATGTACAACTATTGTAAGTTGGATATCTTCTGAGAAAAAAAAGGACCAATTTTTTTTAATAATTTACTAAGTATATTTTTGCTCAAATGAGAAATATATGAAAATATTTCAAATTATTGCTCCTTTGTCCATATTTCTTTAACTAAAATGTGATTCATTAAATCATTTTTCTTTTTTGTTGCACGTACTGATGCTTAAGCTCTTGCTTGGCTTTTTCACTCAAGCTGGTGTTTTCTCACTGGACTAGGTCTCCAGTCTTGGTTTTCTACTGGTTAATTAAAGATAAGAGCGCCCTGTGCTTTTTTTCTAAGTAGGGTTGCTATCACTCAAATATTTTACACATGCTACGCACAGTCTCACATAGTTTACCGAATATTTCAAACACTTTTAGTGACAATGACCATATCACGTCAAATGTCTCAGACAGTTTAAGTGAAAAATAAAATTTAGTTCACTGACATATTTCCCATTAATTTGAGAAAAATTTCCCTGAAAACAGCAATACATACAAGTCTTTTAATGATAATTCAATACCATATCAAAGAAAATTTTCTTGAAAGATACTTATAATACCATTAATAAAAAAAACTATAAAAGTTACATTACATTTTTATGAAATTAGAAGTTAGAAATGTAATGTTATTCGCTTTCATAAAAACTTGATTTAAGTTTTACACATGAATCACGTGACTGTCACATATGCATGCATAAGCCCACCAATCAACACAATATTTCCAATTTAAAAATAGGATATCAGAAATTTAAAATACCAAAGAAAAAAAAATAATATAACTAACCTTGTACAGGTACTTCCTTACATCCTCACAAGCAAGCCTCATGCTAGAGAAATGTAAGTCTTCGCTTGGAATAAAACTGGAGTTGAGGTCTGAATTATCACCATTTGAAGTACAAGGACCTTCTGGGACAGACCTTGTCCTGTCAATTCTGTGCAAAGATTGCTTCTGCTCTTCCTTCTGCAAGCCTTTGCTCTTGCCAGCCTCTAGTTCCTCGTCAGCACTGTGAAGATTGCAAAGGCAAATATGGAGTAGCTCATGGTTATCTGGATGCCTTCTAAATAACATTTTCGTAAATACAAGTCCAAACAGAATTGAACATTAAATAATGTCTTAAACCTGGAAATAGGCCAAATGATACCTACTCTGGGAGGTATTGGTTTAAATTATTGGTTTAAAATTGTTGTGAATAATTGTATCCCTTTCCAGAAGAATTTAGTTTCTTTTTTCTAATTTATTGCAAAGGTGATGGGGGGGGGAGGTTACAGTAAGGTCATGGCTACATTTCCTTTTAAACACTGTTACCCCTTGTACATCACCTTGACAATAACATTTAATTTACTTTTAAAAACTAGGATGGTACTTCCTGGGGCAGCACAAGCCTAAGATCACATATTTTAGTCTTCCTGTGGCTGGAGTCACAGGTGCACATTACTCCATCAAATTAAACAGTCTAAACAAGTTTAAACAGCAAGTTTAACAGTTAAAACAATAGGACATCAATGAGACTAGAGTTATGGATATACAGATTGTGAAGATATTTGATTCATATATAATTGTTCCCTTCGTTGAGACAGGGTGTCATGAACTTTTCTTCCTGGGCTGGTCTCACACTAGGATTCTCCCCATTTCAGCCTACCATGTAGATTGTGGTGACAGGTACATCCATTGCACCTGATTATGAATAGATGAGGAATCTTGTCAATTTTGCTGCCAAGGTTGGCTTCAGGCCTACCAGTCCTCAGTCAATTAATAAAATATGTATTTGAGACTTACTCATTTAGCTCACACAAGAGTGATTTTATATGTTTCACATCTTCCATTCGAATTTTTTTACATTTATCCTCCTCTGTTTCTTCAGACTCATTTTCAGCTTCCATTTTATAGATTGCAATTTTCATAGCTTTAAGTCTGAGTTCTACCTGACTTAATATTGAATCATTATTGCTGTCCCTTAGGCGCTTTACATTTTCTTGATCTGCTATGCTTTCCTAAAGCAAGTGAAAAGGACATATTTTAAACAAAATTCAGCACTTTGTACAATTACCAATGCTAAAATGTAAGAAAATTGGTAACATTGATTCATGGAACAATGTTGAATATGGGAGATAAAATCCTACAGGTTAAAATGTTCATCTGCATAAAAATATTGTATTTATTTTGGCTTTTCTGTGGGGCTTGAGTTTCAACTCTGTGTCTCATAGATGTCATTCAGTCTGGATCAACTTGGTCTACTACTGATCTCATTGGTAAATCCCCAGAATAAGAGCATTCATTTAAATTTTGTAAAATTTGAGCTATGAAACTTATGAACTACCATATACTTACGACCTACCATGTGCTCTTGTGTAAGATTTTTGAAGATTAGGACTTTCTCTTCTAAATCCTCATAATTTTTCTCTAGGTGTTCCCATTTCTCTGGGATATCTTTTATTGACAACATATCCAGCTCAAGACATTGAATATGCTCTTTCAGAGAAATATATTTGCTAGATGTAGTTTCCAATTTTTGTTTAGCATTGCTAATCTGCATGAATATAATAGTATAGTTTAGTAATAAAAGATACAAATTGAAAATTACCTAAAATAAAACCATGTATAAACTGTGATATATATATACACTTGCAATAAATAATTTACAGTGGATGCTTCAAATATACTGCATTGAACAGTTCTGAAACTCATTAAAATTTAAGCCAATTGTAATTTATAATTTTATAGTATTTACAGTTGAGGGGCTGGGAATATGGCCTAGTGGCAAGAGTGCTTGCCTTCTACACATGAAGCTCCCCAGCACCACATATACGGAAAACGGCCAGAAGGGGCGCTGTGGCTCAGGTGGCAGAGTGCTAGCCTTGAGCAGGAAGAAGCCAGGGACAGTGTTCAGGCCCTGAGTCCAAGGCCCAGGACTGGCCAAAAAATAAAATAAATAATAATAATAATAATAATAGTATTTGCAGTTGACATTCTTGTCACAAAGCATCTGCACTTGCCCACATGTTTGCTACCTCTTAGTAGAACATCTTTTTACCTCTTTCTCCAATATTCAAGCCTCACAAGTTTTAAGGTTTCAGGGACATAGCTTCCAGTTATTTGTGCCTGCATCAATAAATGCCTACTGGAAAAAGTCTTTGAAATGAAGGGCTTTAATTAGTCTAATAAGTAATTATTCCAAAGTCATGATTATGACTTGAGAATTCTTAATTTACCTTAGATTCTTGAATGTAGGATCAGAATTAGTTTTGAAGGAGAAGCAGTGATTCTCACTGTAAATGTCTAGTGACTATTTGTTTCTTAAAGGATTTAATTCAAGAATGTTGCCTTGCCCCCTGTATTCCTACCTATTCATAGGCTGCAGGTAAAAACGACCATGAACAGGAGAATCTGGGAGACTCATCTCCAATTTGCACAATACTGGAGGTAGAGGTGTAGGGCAATGTACCATCCTTGAGCACATATCCGAAAGAGTGTAACTTGATATATGAGAAAGGTACGTGCACACTCATGCTCCTGAAAGTGCCGCTCAAAAGCCCAAGGGTAGAATGAGCTGAGGTGCCCAACAACAGATGAATGGAAGGCAAAATATGATACATATATACTATGTAATAGGACACACCCATAAAAATATGAAATTGTGTCACTGTAGGAATATGAACGGAATTTTGAGACTTCATGTGGACCAAGATAAGCCTGACTTAAAATTCCAGTTAAAAGATGTTTATTCATATGTGGAGTTAGACCTAAAAACATATGTACCATATATTTATATACACATTTACACTCATTCTGATATCCACAATCACATTTATATTTGCATTATGTATATAGAACACATAGAATATCGCTTTAACTATAGGAACAATGGGAGAATTGGAGAAGGAGAGGGAATAAGCAAGAGAAAAGACCTTCAGAAATCACAGCAACCATTCATGAAGCAGCATCACAATCCTCCATGAATGCTGTCGATCAATAGAGGATTTGGACAGCAGGGGAAGAGAGCAATGTTGTGAGAAATACTATAGTGAAACCACTAGATAGAATTCTTACACAACAAAATAACAAAACACAGGAAGGCACAACAGGCCCAGGTGAGATTGTGACACCGTTAGAGGGGACAGCATACAAAGAGGGTGAATGAGGATAAACATGACCAATAAACTGTATTCACATATATGAATAGAACAATGCTGACATTTTTAAGAAAGTGAAGTGAAATTGGGGAACATGTGTTTGACAACAATACATTGTCTATCTGAGTGGAAATGTCACAATTCACTCCCCCATCTCCAACTAATATATGTTGATAAGGAAAATACATAAAAATTTTAAAAATTGGATCTTTAAAAAAGAGAGAACTTTTTGCAAACCCAACTAAAAGAAGGAAAAATATCCAAATAAAAATAGGCATACAAATGGAAATAAACAACAAATTCATAAGATAATGAGGGAACACTTTGGAAAACTATTTTCACATAACTAGAAAATATGGGAGGGAATGGATACATTTCTAGAAATATTGACCTACCAAAATTTAACCAAAGGATAGAAACCATATAATTAAATCTATAGCAAGCAATGATATTGTAGATGCCTAACAAAAGAAAGGTTCACTGCCTAATGGATTCACTGTTGAATTATATTAGACTTTTGCAGAAGACCTAATACCAAAAGTCCTCAAGTTTTCATGAGACAAAAAGGGAAAGTACATTATGAAACTCATTCTATGAAGTCAGATTTCCACACATTCCAGAGTCAAACAATGGCACACAAAGAATTGTAGACAAATCTCTTGGATGTGCTAATTCTCAAAATTCACAACCTAAATACAACACCATCTCAAACATGACATGATCAAGGTGCTGACATTCCAGGTATGCAGAGTTCCATCAGCACAGAAAATGAATCAGAAACAAGAATCACATGCTCATATCAATTTCTCCAGAGAAATCCTTTGGTAAAATTCAACAAACCTTCATGAAGCAAGCTCTCAAGAATCTAGGAATAGAATGACACCAGGGGCTAAATAATAGGGGAAATTGAAGTGATGTAAATAATTAATCTATTGCTATACTAACTTTACACAACAAGTATTGCTAAGTTCAGTGTTAGTGTCATTGTTCAATGGGAAACTTTTCTGAAACTGGCTCTTTGCGCTATAGTGTGTAGTTGCAATTGCCCACACCTGTGTTTTGATTTCTGCTCTGTATTGCCTACACCTGTAACACACACACCCCCAAACACACACACACACACACACACACACACACACACACACACACACACACACACACCCTGCCCCAGAACTACATCCTGTTTTGTCACCAGATGGGTAGATGGTTTCCATTATGGTCAAGATGCCCTGAACTGTTGACAAAACCGGTTTCTGGACATTCCTTGAAAGTAATGAAACCGGTTTCTGGATATTTCTTGAAAGTAATGAACTGGTTCCTGGACACCTCTGGAAATTAACGAGCCACTACAATTAGGCAAAAGGGAAAGTTGCTGTGGCTTTGGGTTTGAAAGCAGCCTTCTGGGATGGCTCGGGGCTGCATCTTGAGATCCCAACCTGGGGTGCGGTCCTGATGCACCAGTACTGTCTCGCTCAATAAAATTCTTTCCATTCCCGACTGTCATCTGAGCGGTGGTTGATTTCCCGACCCCATAACAAGATGGACAGAGGAAGAAAGAAAGAACTTCACACAGTGCGTTGAGAATAACAACCTCAGTGATCAACCGCTTGTTTCCACATTTTGGAGACCATTTCACTTGGCGTGATCTCATGCGATCAGATGTACATAGCTGTTGAGCCACTGTGATCCTCTGCTAGTGTGAGGACCATGGAGGAGAAGGGCAAAGGGATAGGCTGGACTCCATCCTCAACAGGGAGCACTGTTTATTGAGGAACAGCGAAGGGCACAGACCTTTCCAGGGTTTGGAGGTTGTGCTGCTGACTGGATTTGGGGGTGTGGGCTTATATAGAGCTTAACAAGGAAATAGAAAACAGAACATGGGTTAGGGTCCCAGGGTGACGTCCATGACCACCTGGGGTGAGGGGCTGTTGTCCCTTGGGGACCCACGGTGGTATCCTTGGTGCAGCCCAGGTTGGATCTGCCTGCTGACAGACCTGTGGTCAAAGCTCGTTGTCTTGCTTGGACTTGGGGGATAAGGCAGGAATCAATCCTTCACTGGGACTATCCTAGATATATACTAATGATTACCAATAGGGGAGACCATAGAAGTTTGTTTCTTTGGGTCTGTCTCACTTCAGTTAGTATGATTTTTTTTTCTAAGTCTTTCCATTTTCTTAAGAATGGGGCAATGTCATACTTTCTGATAGAGGCTTAGAATTCCATTGTGTACATATACCACAATTTATTTATTTACTTATTTACTTATAGTCTGTGGAATCTGAAGAGCGTAGAGAATAAAATTGTGACCATTATGCCCCTAACAGCTATTTTGCTTCTGTACCTTTGCTTGCTAACCCATGGGGAAGTGGAGAAATAGCAGCAGTCTTCCTATAGCTACTCTGTAACCACACTCCCCCCCCCCCCCCACACACACACCCCTCTGTGAACTCTGTACTACCCGAATCTGAGCACTGGAGATAACGGCCATCTGGCCCGGGACGTGGTTAATTGTCGGCGCCCGGAGCCCACTCAAGGTTGGACATAACTGTCAGTTCTCAGCCCCCGGCCCGGACCTGGGCACAAGAGACAAGAACCATCTGGCTCCAGGGATGTGGCTACGTGACCACTCCTGGAGGCCCACCCGAATCTGTACCCCAAGGTTAAGGCCATGGCAGGAAAACCCAGGCCAATCCTGAGATAACCTGTAAACTAGGGCAAATGTCAACCAATCATGTACTTGTAACCAGGGGTCTTCCTCAACTTCCCTGTACCCGTCTATAAAAGCTGTGCTGGAATTGTGCTGGGGACTCTCAGCCTCACTGTCAATGAGTGCGGGGGGGGGGGGGGGGGGGGGGGGGGGGGGGGGGGGGGGGAGGGCCGGGTTTGAACACCTAATAAACGACCCTTGCGGTTTGGCTTTGACTGTGGACTCTGATGGTTGTCTTTGGGGGCCTTGAAATCTGGGCATTACAGAATCCAAGTGAAAGGTGTAGGGGAACCCCCTTTTTTGAGTCGCTAGAAACAGCAGGTTTAGACAAGGTAGTGGGCCCGGGAAAGGGCAAACCTAAGCTGAATAATAGGAGCCAAAAGCAGCTTGACCTAGAGCTGCTCCACCTTTGCAAAAGAAAGGAATGAGGAAGACCACTCCGTTTGCATGTTTTAGATTAGGGGAAGTTCCGGAAAGAGAAAGATTTAAGGTTAAGAAAGTTAGATAGGTAAATGCCTGTCACACCCAGAACCACGAATTGTATGGCTTTGATTGCTTTGTACCGGAGTTTACTGGCACTGTAATCACTAACAGCAATTCTGCTTCTGTACGTCTGCCTGCTTTGCCCAACTTCCCAGACCACCTGCGCATGGTACTGGTGATTTTTGCATTTAAAAACCCAGCCCCACTGAGGCCCAGTGCTGTTCTTCACCATCCTGCCGGTGGCGATCAGACACTGTGCACAGCTAAATAAGAGACTCCTAGCCCGACTGACTGAGTGCTGGTAACTATTGTCATGGGTTCGAGGCCACCTGGGTGTTTGGTATACAAGTCGATGTAATGTACAGAGGGGTTACAGTTTCATACATAAGGCAGTGAGTACATTTCTTATCCGACTTGTTACCTCCTCCCTCATTTTCCTCTCACCTTCCCCCCTCCCTCCCCAGTTCCTTCCCTACAGTCTCCTGAGTTGTACAGTTGGTTTACAGCATATTGTCTTGTAAGTATTGCTGTTGCATTGGTTTGCCTTTTACCCTTTGTCTCTCCATTTTGGTGGTCCCCTTCCCTAGTCCCAATAAATGCACTAGCCAGGACAATACAGAAAAAGAAAGAAAGAAAAGACATGAAGATAGGAAACCCAGAAGTCAAATTATATCTATCTCCAGACTGCAGGATCTTATACACAAAAATATGTAAAGATTCCATACCCAAATTGATCTCATATTAACAAATTAAGTTAATTGACAAATTAACTTTTTGTATAATACAGCGGTACCAGTTTGGGTATATATCAAAGCGAATCAAATTCAGCATTACAGATTTACCAGTATTCCTGTTTATTGTGACATTATTCAGTTAATGCATTAGAGAATCAACTTCAGTGGTGCACAATGAATAAATGAATAACAAAAATATTTTTATATACACAATGGAGATTTACTCAGCCACTAAGCAATTAGGCATTCCCAGAAAATAAATGGAAGTCAAAATCATCATGTTTAGTGAAAGAAGCTAGTCCATAGGGCAGGCTTCACATCATTTAGCTCATCTTTTGTGAAAGAAAATAAAAATGTCTCGATGGTAAAAATGGATACTATTGAGGAAGAGAAGACATTTCAAAAATAGGGGAGGAGAAATGAAGACAAGAAAGAGTAGCAGGGTGGATGAGCATAAACAAAGCACATAAATGCACGGATGAGGCTGGTGTGATTAAAAACCAGTAACCATGTGAAATTTAGTGTACAACAATTAAAAAAAGCAAAGCTGTCTACCACAGACTCCTTGCCCTTGAAACCCCGCCTCCATGTTTGAGAAAAGTCAGGTTATAGACAGCCAGGTGCTACCCCATCTGAAGTTTTAACCAGGGAGAGCATTGACAATGACAACATCCAGACATGGGACTGAAGGCTTTCTGGGATGACAGAAGTCTCTCGCCCGTCGGCATTCCAAACTACACCTGAGCCCGCCAGAGCTAATCTGTCCTCATCAATCTTTATTCATACCACAAGTCCAGGAGGAAAATTAATGATTTTATGCCACTAAAGTCTGGAATTTTAATTAAGAAAATGTGAATAGAAGAAATTATTTTTTCTGAAATACGAAAGAAAAAGTAACTTCCACTATAAGAATTAATCTCCTCTAAAATAGTATCTAATTATATTGAGAGTAATTTATTAATGACAAACATTGCCAATTAGAATAAGAAGACAGCAGGGCACCGGTGACTCACTCCTGTAATCCTAGCTATGCAGGAGGCGGAGACCTGAGAATCATGGTTCAAAGCCAGCCTGGGCAGGAAAGTCCATGAAAACCAGAAGTGGTGCTACAACTCAAGTGGTATAGAACAAGCCTTATTAAGCTGAAGAGCTCAGTGACAGAGCCCAGGCCCAGAGTTCAAGCCCCATGACTGACAAAAAAATTTCCATTGTGGATATATGCCAAATTTCCTTGAAATAGTTTCCTTTGGATACGTTAAACTATTTACTCAGTGCAACTTGCATTGAACTCTAAAATACAGCTATACATCTCTATTTGTCTAATGAAAACAGGTAAACATAAGGAACTGTAGTTTCTTAGAATGTAGGCTCTATTACCATCAAATGATTAGCCCCAATACACCCAGGTAATAGAGTTCAGAGAACAGATATCTAAAGGATCTAGTTATTAAGTGTTGACAAGTAGCTAGAGTACATTGATGAAGTAGGAAGCCCAGGCTTAAATTTTCCCTTCTTAGTTGGTAAAGATTTAACTACATGGGACTCTATAAATCTTAATGAATTAATAAAATGTCCAGCAATGAGTGAAACAGCATATCCTGTGGCCAAGATTTGTTTGAAATGGAGATGGAAGGATTAGATACTAAATGTATCTTATTCTCTTCTCTACCGATAGAGACTGTCTTTGTAGGCATGACTTAGTATCTGATCTTGATGATATAGAGACTGTCCTTGTAGGCATGACTTAGTATCTGATCTTGATGATATAAGCAAGGTCTAAGTAAAGAGCAGTAGGAGGGCATTCTATTACACTGGCTTCTGACACAATCCACCTGGCAAACACAATATTGCTGGGAGAAAGAGTATTTGAGAATCTGGACTGGTTTGGTACTGGCTCAGTAAAAACACAGAGGTCTTTGAGTTATGCCAGAGACTCCAAATACAAACTATATTTATGGTCAATTAATTTTCAAAAAGTGTTTCAAAACAATAAAATGGCAAACAATTGTCTTTTTAGAAAGTAATAGTTCTAGGACACCTGGATATTCACATGTGATTCCCACCATACTCTACATATAAGAGCTAATGCAAAAGTAAGATTTATTTAAATGCTTAGAAAACAGGCATATTTCCTGAGTCTGGATCTGTGCTAGGAAAACAAAATTTACACAGATTAAGTAGATTGTCCCAATAAAATATTGTACTTGTAAAGATACTATAAAGTAAAACAAGTACCACAGTGGCAGAAAATATTTTAAACCAGTGTATCTGATAAAAGATTTTTAGTTGGGATATACAGAAGACTATTAAAAGTAAAAACTTAACAACAATGTGATTTGGAAGGAACTTAAATAGATATTTCTCTTAAAAAGCTGTACAGTTGATTTACTAGCACATGAAAGGCTCAATCCTATCTAGATTGTGCAGAGGAAAACCTCTATGGTGTAACACTTCAATCAGTGGCATGCTGGTGGAATGTACAATGGTATGGTCAAATTGGAAAACACAGCAACACTGACAGCAAACTTCACAGAATTACATTACTCAGTCCTTCCACTTACATGTCTACAGCAGAAACAGCAACAAAATCCCACAATAGAAAATAAACCAAAGGGCTGGGAATATGGCCTAGTGGCAAGAGTGCTTGCCTCGCATACATGAAGCCTTGGGTTCGATTCCCCAGCACCACATATATAGAAAACGGCCAGAAGTGGCTCTGTGGCTCATGTGGTAGAGTGCTAGCCTTGAGCAAAAGGAAGCCAGGGACAGTGCTCAGGCCCTGAGTCCAAGCCCCAGGACTGGCCAAAATTAAAAAAAAAGAAAAAGAAACCAAAGATCTACCTGCTGATGAGCACATAAATATAGCAAATATGCTTGCAATGGGCTGTTACTCAGCCTTAAAAATTAAATAGTTACAACTCCTACCACCAACATTATCATTGTGAACATCATTCCAAGTAAATAAGCCAAAAAAAAAAAAGCTAAGCCACAGATTGGGTGATTACATTTATATGAATTCCCAAACTGTGCAAATTGATAGGGGACAAGGAGAATGGCAGCTGCCAAATCTGACCAAGAATAGGACTGGCTGATAGCAAAAAGATACTGGATTTCATTTTAGGACAGTAAAAATATTCTAAGATTAAAGTGATAACTGTATAATTCTGAATCTCCTAAAACCTGCATTGCATTCTGATGAAATGCATGCTTTCACTTATACCCTAAGGGTGTTACTCAATAAAAACCGACTTCGTCATTATAACTTGAGATCATGTCACAGTGCTCTGGAATTTAAGACCAAAAAAAAGTTTCCGGGGCTGGGGATATGGCCTAGTGGCAAGAGTGCTTGCCTCGTATACATGAGGCCCTGGGTTCGATTCCCCAGCACCACATATACAGAAAATGGCCGGAAGGGGCGCTGTGGCTCAAGTGGCAGAGTGCTAGCCTTGAGCAAAACGAAGCCAGGGACAGTGCTCAGGCCCTGAGTCCAAGGCCCAGGACTGGCAAAAAAATAAATAAAAGTTTCCCCTCGTCCGAGAAAACATATACTTCTTTCACTGAAATCAGGTTTATGGAATGTTAAACCTTTATTTCACTGCTCATAGAATTTATATTTTCTCCAACTAGAAGATTTTTGTTGCAAAAATAGATTATATTTACCTCACGTATCAGCATGTTAATTGAAACACCTTTTTCCAGCTCACTTTGCTTTAGATGTTCACTGGTATTACACACTCCATTTCCATTTTCATTTTCGTTCTCATTGGCCACTTTAGGGTATTCCTTAAACCTGTGGGGTCATAGAGTCAGTAAACAAAGCTTAAGACAGTATAGGTATTTAATAATATTTAAGCAGATATTACATTTCTCACGAACAAATTAAACTAATATCTCTCATTTATTTCAATTATAAGCTATCAGTGAGCAGATTTATGTATTAGTAAGCAAAATTATGTAAATAATGTTGAAAAATTTTATGGTATGTATGACAGAGAAAATTTTATGGTGTGTATGACAGAGAAAGAGCACATATTATAACTATATAAAGAATCATTTTAACTATTATTATTCATGAACCATTTCCTTATTAAAGATTGGCTATAGTCTAAGGATTAATACTTAAACCGAATAAGTATGGCATACGTATAGGTAAATAAAGGTGATGTATATTTATTGAAATGTTTTTATATGATACTAAAATGCACTTCTGTAACACCAGCTACTCACAAGAGGGGGTTCGGGAAGTACATGATCCAAGGCCAGTCTGGGGCGGGGGGAAGTTAATGACACCTAATCCAGGCCAGATATGGGCTTCTCATCTATAATCCCAGCCATGTAGAAGGTATCAGTGGGATTTCATGATTCAAGACTGGCCCTGTGCTAAAACAAGAAGGCCTGATAGGAAAAATCCCTAAAAAACCAAAACTGCCTGGAAGTATGGCTCAAATGTTAGAGCACTTGTCCAGCAAGTGTGAAACCTTCTATTCAAAGCCAGGTCCAGTACACAAACAAAAAAAAGGTACACTTTAGCCCTAGTACCAGGGTCTCCAAGAAGAAGCCCACCCAAAAAGCAAGGGAGAATGGGGGTGGGACCTGCCAGTGGAGAGAATGCCTAACACCTCCTTGCCCGAGACCATGACTGCGGCATGGAATTATCCCAGGTGAGGCTGAAGGGAAGCACACGAGCAAATTACGAACAAAAAATGACCACAGAAATGAACAGAGTACATGAAAAAGCAAGCGGCTGATGCTCTACTCCAAAAGCAGCATTGTTATCATTCTATTTCGTTCACTAAGAATTGAGCAAATGAGCAATGCTATCTGCTTTTTATGCATTTCATTTCTTGTTCAGGTGAAGTCTCAGATTAGGCTGAGCCAGCCCCAGACTGCTATCCTAACTAACTTCCCCGACAGCTGGAATTACAAGTGTTGGCTAGGAGTTCCAGTTTGATGTCTGTGGTATTGAGACCTGTGGTGCAAGTCCAGCCTCCCACTTGAATGCACCTGAGTCTCTGCCTCCCGAATGGCTATGGTTTCGGTCAGGGCACCACAGCCAGCGCATCAGTTTTTACCATCAAAGGAGAAAACATTATGCGGTGGCATTTTAAAATGTGTGCATTCTGTCCTGAGTTTCTGACCTAAATTCTAACATGGAATTCATTTGTGGTTATAAAATGAACTTATATGTAGGATTTAGTAAAACTACTGTTCAGTGATTGACAGTGTTAAATATTAAGGTCTTACTCAGTTATCTCTTTTTCTAATTCTTCCAGTTTCTTCTTCTTTTGAGCCAAAGCAAATTCCAGCTTCTGTACGGACTCAATAAGTTTCTCTACTGCTTCATCGTCAGCCTTTGAAAAACATATAAAAATAAAATTCAAAAAGTTATAGACAGTTACTTCTTCTTAGAAATATAATTTCTGAGTTTATGAGTAACATATATGCAAAATTAACAAGATGGCTATTGGACATTAATACTAAAAGAAGGATCTCAAACTGACACACTCATAAACATTACCTTTTAGGGATTTGAGGGGCAGAAATTTGTATATTATTTATTTAATTTAGAGGCAATAAACTGATCATACATGATTCTACAGACAACTGACTTCAGGCTTTTTAGCGGATCCTGACGGTTGTCATTTTTATAGTATTAGCATGCTGGCCCACATGTTTTGTCTTTTCTGTGAGCGTCAGATTATGAATTTTGTCCCTTCCTTTTCCTCAAAATATTTTTCTAGAAAGACATAACAGCATAAAAGCAATGTGCTGAAGTCATTTTGAGATATAAGCATTCGCCCAGGATAATTTTTTTTACCATTTCCTTTGCCATTTCTCTCTGTTTCAGCAAATGAAAGGACGGCTGAGAACACGAGGGGCATCTCCGTCCACTGACTGGGCCCACGAGGAGTCATGCGTTGTTGTTCCTGCGTCTCCTGCAGCAGGTACAGAATCACAAAAGACTTTCGGAGGTAGTCTTCCCGTTTGCAGCAATGGTAGCCCCCCCGAAGAAGCCTGCTGGAGGCCTGCACCTAACTGGTCCTAGCTGCCCAGGAATAACATCTGCTATCCAGCTAGAAACAAGCTTTCATGTGCCCTTCCTCCAGTCCTGGGTGGCCTTCTCATGCTTCTAATGCCCGATCCAGTGAAGATCCTACAAAAGCCTGTGTGCCGTTTTCTGCTGTGTTGTCCTTGGGATCTCAAGCGTAGTCAGACTTGAGGGGCTCATGTTTTAGGGCTGGGAATTTACAGTATCACATAGGCTTGCTTCCTTTTTGTTTTTGTGGGTTTTTTTCACTCCTTATGCACCATGAGGTATCATCAAATTCCTTCAAGGAAGTATAGACTTCTGAGGGATGATTCTTGTGGAGAAAGATTTCCTGCCCAGGAAATTGCACCTCACATCACTTTCAAGGTGAGATCAGCCACCATTAGCAGATGAGGCTCAAGATGATGCATCCGGTTCTGTTGTTCTTACTCTTGTAGCCCTGGCTAGAGTTCATGAGTAGCATGTCCTGAATGGAGTTTAAATTTGAAGAGGTGACGGGGACAGATGTTCTCGATGAATCTGAAGAAGTACTCAGGGGCTTCTTTCCGAGTGATAGAGGCCTTTGAAGCTAGGTCATGCTGAATTCATACTAAAGCCTTGGTGTCAAATCATCTGGGTTTTGGCCTGGGGATACTGGCCACAAGTTTGAGGTCTGTCTGGAAGTTACACAGGTTTAGTCTCCATTTCTTGAATGCCAGGAGTTGCCTGATAGATGTCCACTTCTCTGTGGAGATGCCACTGGGTTGGGATGCAAAGCCTCCCTGAGGAGATCAAATTATCAATTTTTCTTTTCTCTGGAATCATGTCCCTTTCTAGGCAGACATGACCTTCAAAGAGTCTTCTTCTGAAATGTATTTGAGATGTGCAACATGGTTCAAAGGTATGAATCACCGAGAGCTATCGCACTGTGTATCATCAATACATAGATATCGATGCATGAGTGTATAATTTGTTATTGTAGAAGTGATGTGCCAGAGGGGTTACAGTTAGGTAAGTCAGGTAATGAGTACACTTCCTTTTGAACCAGGTCACACCTCCCCTCACTCTCCCAGTTTAGTTCCTTTTCCACGTAGTGACGAGCGAATACCACTGATGTATTTGTTCGCCCTTTGTCCCTTTTCTTCCACAGCTGTCTTAACCCAGGTAATCTGTACCACACAAATCATTAATGGAAGAGGTTTCTCAAAAAGTTAGAAGCTACTGATGGATTTGGCTAAAAGAAAGCTGGATCTAATGAAATTTTTGGCTCACAAAGTAGAATTCATAGTGGCCTATGCACACGGCTGATTCATTCTTTCGGGAATGTACAGAAAAATCTTTTTTATTTTTGTTATCTTTGTTATCTTTTGTTATTTTTTTATAAGATTAATAGGTTTGAAGTACTATAAATTTCTCAAATATTCTTCCAATATATATTTCCATGTGTCACTTATATAAAAATATGTCTATTTGGCATTCTCATTTATAGAACACTATCAACATACACTAATGTTATGTATTTGCAAAGTTCAGCAATAGAACAGGACTGATTATATATATATATATTCACATATATATATGTATATATATGCAGTTTTCTTGATCATTTTAGCCATAACCAAGCAGTCCAAATAAACATTCAAGTTCCCCCTAATATGTATGTATATTGTGTGCATAATGAAAGTACATTTCTCTAGATATTGCGTCTTTAGCAATTAGTTAATGGAAACATGGTTCTAGTAATTGAGCCCCAAGCATGAGCAAAATTCACGCCAAGTGGGAGCACAAGTTCTTAATTCCAAGTCCCAGTATTGGAACAAAATCAATAACAGAAAGTCAAGTAGGAAGAAACCAGTTAGGTACTCCTTGATTAAGCCAACTACTTCATTAATTCAATATAGTGTTGACAAAGCAAACTTATGATACCTTTTTCCACAAAACAAAATATGAGTAGTAGAGAAATTACTTTGTTTGGTAAACAATAGTATAGTGTCTGTTGTACACAAATGAAATGACATCCTGAATTGTAGCGCAATCTCCTCTGAGTCTGGAGTGTATGTCTTTAAAAAACAAAACATGGGCTGGGGATATAGCCTAGTGGCAAGAGTGCCTGCCTCGGATACACGAGGCCCTAGGTTCAATTCCCCAGCACCACATATACAGAAAACGGCCAGAAGCGGCGCTGTGGCTCAAGTGGCAGAGTGCTAGCCTTGAGCTGGAAGAAGCCAGGGACGGTGCTCAGGCCCTGAGTCCAAGGCCCAGGACTGGCCAAAAAAAAAAAAAAAAAAAAAAACAGAGGAACACAGTTTCTGAGCCTGCAATTCTAGGAGCACTAAGTACCTCAGAAGGTCTTTTTCAAACAAGCACTATTTCCACATACTTATTGGCAACATTTTCTTACATGCATTTCTTACATACATTTGCAAGGAACGTTTAAATAATGCCTAAGTATTCAGTCTTGATAGAGACTGAAAAAAGTAACTCATTTTCCAAATGTCACTAAAAGGCTTAGATTAAAAGCTCAATTATTTAATTAAATGTCTTGAGATATTTTAAACTAAGTGTTATCAGGGTTAAAACAATAGTACAACAACAATGTTCAGAGCATCATTATTCCCAACAGCTAGAAAGTGATATAAAAGGTCCATATCTACCAGTAGAGGAATGGAAAAAACAAAACATTGTCTTTATGTATAAAACACTGACTTTAGACTCTCAAATTCTCTAGAAAAATCGTACACCAGTCACGTAATTTCTTCTTTAAAGACAGTAAGATTTGTACTAATTGCCAGTACTATTGCTATAAATACAGCAAATGTTTGTGAATTTTCAAATTGTTTAAGTATTCCTACTACAGTACTTCTAGAGAAAGAAATTGTCCTTTTCAGGATGAAAAAAATTAAAAACTGACTTACCAAATTTGTACCCATCAGTTGTTTCTGTAACTTTTCCAGTTTCATTGTTAGCTTTTTTATTGTACCTTCTAACATGAAATATTCATGTTTAAACCTAAAGGTATTTTGATAAATAATCAGTAACACAGATGAAATCTTAAAATATCACACATATCAGAAAAATAGGAATAGTTATATAAGTCTGTTAACATTTAATAAGTAGACAATTTGGAGTCTTTTACTCTTCAAACTGTTTTGTGGATAATGTGCCAAATTTAAAGATACTGTGTAAAATGTATGCATTTCTTTTCTTTAGAGTGCTAGAAATTGAACTCGGCACTCTAAAGATAGTTCAAATCACAGATACAATGCATGACTTGACTCTTACTGAACTATGTCCCAAATTATTTATTTCACATACTATGACCCTAAAATGCTTCTCAAGCTTCATACAGAATACCATAACTAATATAAATTCCATAGTACAACGCTTATTTGCTTTATTACTATTCATTATTTATATTGCTTAAAAAATTATACTTTTGTAGGTGATCTTGAATCATCTCAGAACTTCGTATAGCCTTGCTGTCTTGAGCCTCTTCTTCTTGCAACTAAAAGAAAAAAGTCTTTACTGATAAACTAGTGTTAATCTGGCCATCGTTTATTTTCAAGCCAAATGTCCTACAACACATCTATCTCCCATTCACCTGCACGTTGCTTTGGGAAATAATTGTCTCTATCTCACCATTAACTGTCCTGTTTCAACACAAAACACAGCATGAAGTGAAAACTTGTTCGGTACAGAAAAGGGCTGACAAACTAAAATCAATGAGAGTCCAATGAGTCAAGAGAATGTTTCATGACAAGTAAATTGTGAGCCAGTAAGAAGTAAATAAAAAAAGAAAGAAGAAATAAAAGATGAAAAGTCAGAAAGAACAGTACAACTAAAAGCTGAGATACAGTGAAATCAGTCCAATTAACTCAAACGGTAAGATTTATTAGCAAAAAGAGTCCACAAAACACATTATGTATGCCTTATTCACTGATCTATTACATGTGTTTGGCCAAGTGCAGTCAAAAGTAAGTAAAAATAAAAATAAATTCCCAAACGATGTTAAGTCCCTGCCAATGCTGAGTAAATGCAGAGAAGTTAGCATCATAAGTTGTGTTGAAATTATTGTGGGATCTACTAATTGCTTCCTTGCACTGATTTTTGTTAAACTAAGTCTCCCAAAAGCAACTGGTGCCCCAAAATCGAGGTAAAAGGTATGGCAATCCTCCTAAGGTAATGACGCATTAAGTAATAACAAGGAAAAAAAATGTGTGTGTTATGTTGTTGTTGTTGTTGTTATTGAAAGATGAATGTGTTTGGGGAAATATGGGTATCATTGTGGGAAGAATAAATCAAGCACCAGCACTGAACAGTACACATCCAGAGAGTATCTTTAAATCTTCTTAAGAATTGCACATTTTTGTGCAATGATAAAATTCCTAAACAACATATTTCTGAGGCCTTATCCACATTGGTCTATAAATGACATAAAATTACAAATGTCAATATCTACAAATTAACTTACCTTTTTGAAAAGGTATTTTATAATGTTCATTTCCATATGTAGCATCGTAACATACATTGTACGTTGATCTATTTCTTCTGCTTCATTATGATTTTCTTTTTTTTTTAGCACTGTGTCAGTGTTTCCAAAACCTTGATCAGCATTTTCTTTCTTCAAAGCTTCTTGCTGCAGGGCTGGGGATATAGCCTAGTGGCAAGAGTGCCTGCCTCGGATACACGAGGCCCTAGGTTCGATTCCCCAGCACCACATATACAGAAAACGGCCAGAAGCGGCGCTGTGGCTCAAGAGGCAGAGTGCTAGCCTTGAGCGGGAAGAAGCCAGGGACAGTGCTCAGGCCCTGAGTCCAAGGCCCAGGACTGGCCAAAAAAAAAAAAAAAAAAAAAAAAAAAAAAAAAAAGCTTCTTGCTGCAAGAGAATTCTGCAACAAGAATTTAATTCCTGTAGCCATCAGGATGCCTACAATGCTATTTAATTATACTAAAAAAAGTCACTTTTCCTCCAGTTTTTCATGTTTTTAATTTTTCACCTAAAATTCTTCCAATGATCATGGTTATTTGAAAATTAATAATGAAAGAACATTTTGTTGACTGAGGTGGTAAGTTAATGTGAAGTGCCACTTTGGTAAATACAGAAAGAGCACTTTTACTATTTTATCAATGTTAGAAGCTTAAAATATATTTGCCACTCACGTTAATTAGTCTCAAGAAAAACAGATAACGTAACTAATTTTTAAAGTTATTGTTAAAAAAGAGTTTGTATATTAACTTGAGATAAAAAATATCAAGGTATTACAGGCACAGTTAAAAAGATTTATTGTGTTTTTGTCCTCTGTTCCCTTTCTCATGGATCACCTCCCTCCACCGTGTGAAATGAGGCAGGTGGCTAGAAAACAATTGGGGTGGGACCGAATGGTGGAAGAAGTAATGATTGAGAATCACTAGACACTTAGATGGACATGTTGGCTATAAACCCCTGCTACAATCTTTTGAGGTTCAGAAAAAAAAATGGAATGAAATAAAATTATTTATACTATATAATATCATTTAAAAACGGTTTTGTCACTTGTCCCCATATTATTAAAATCAGGATTAGAAGGAAAAGTGTAAAAGCTTTTGCTCATTTCTAGTATTCATTTTCTGCTGACACTTCAAATAATATTTTCTGTCATGGGCAATTGGAAAATCTGTCTTTGCAACAATCCAGAAGCATAGAATTATTTCAATAATAAAAATTAGTATGGGGCTGGGGATATGGCCTAGTGGCAAGAGAGCTTGCCTCTTATACATGAGGCCCTGGGTTCAATTCCCCAGCACCACATATACAGAAAACGGCCAGAAGTGGCGCTGTGGCTCAAGTGGCAGAGTGCTAGCCTTGAGCAAAAGGAAGCCAGGGACAGTGCTCAGGCCCTGAGTCCAAGGCCCAGGACTGGCAAAAAAAAAATTAGTATGATCTTTCAGCATAAAAACCTGAATTAATTTTATCAATGTGGAGAGACATATTGATTGTGATCATCAGTATTTTCTGTCTGTATTTTATTTCCTGTATATTAAAAATAAAATTGTAATACTTTTATCATCTTTATGTAGTTGTATAAATGAGTTGCCATTCAAAAAAGCAGGTTACTACTGCAATATGTCTTGATCAGTGTTACCTTTTCCAACATTCTCACACCCCTCTCCCAACACATCCCTTCCTTCAATTTTCTTAAGAATAAAATGTTATCTTTGGCTCTATCTTAATGGGACACAGTTTCTTTAGTTTATATGAAGCCAATGACTATACACACATTACTGAAAAGGAATGAATACATAAAGTATGTAACTTATTCCTAACTGAAAATTTATTTCTGGCTTGGAAAATTAGTAATTTCATACTCTTTTAATGCATGTGTAAACTAATGCAAGATTTCTTAGGATTATTTTGCACATCTTAGCCATAGTCCTTTCTAAAATTTTCTATATTGTTACTATAAATAGACATGAAAATGAATAGCGTATATAAAATACAAATAATGGTTTTACAATTCTGAAATTTATATTTAAGAATTCAAAATAGGAAATAAAGAAAAATTGGAAATGATAAAAATCAGAAATAAAAGAAAATTTAGATGAAGTCAGATCCTTGTGGCATTAATTTAACATAATTATATAAATAACAATCCCAAATTTTTGCTGCTAAAAAAAGAAAACAGGACTCCTCATATCTGCTCTTCTCTTAAATAACTATCAAAGTCATGAGTTGGAAGACTATGTACTGAAGTATTAAAAGTTTCACATTTAAAAATTGTCATTAAAAAAATGTAACACTCTACACTAAAACATTTTCTCTGCAAAAAATAAGCAGGCAAGACAACACTTTCGAAATATAATATATCCATATCAATATGGCAAAAGTCATATATATGCATATGTATATATGTGAATATAAATATACATATATGTATATATTATATAAGTGAATATATACATACATACATATACATATATACATACATACATAAAGTCCAGTAGGGCACTGATGGCTCACACCTATAATCCTAGTAACTCAGGATTGCAGTTGGAAGTCAGCTTGTGCAGGGAAGTCTGTGAGACTTTTATCTCAATTAACTACCAAAAATCCAAAAGTGGAACTGTAGCTCACGTTGTAAAGCACTAGCTGGACTTAAGAAAAAAAAAGGGGGGGGGCGGAATCCCTCAGAGAAAGCACTCAGGTCTTGAGTTCAAGCCCTGGGTCCAGCATACACACACACACACACACACACACACACACACACACACACACACACGAGTTCCAACATTTCCTCATACTACCTAATATGGTATATTTCATCCAGTTCGCTATTTTCATTCTCTAATTGAGATTTCACTTCTTCTATATCTAATAGCTCTTTCTGTGGTCTTCTGATCTTATTTTCCATTATTTTGATTTTTCTTGAAAGCAATGCACATCTACTGATTTTACATTGGATTAGTCTGTCACATGAGTAAAGCAAATCCGCAAGATGGAGTGAGTCGCCAGCACCTGTGTCCAGGGAATAAAACAACGTTGTCAGAATATTCGTGGTGTCTGCTGAAGAAGAGAAATGTTAAGATACCTAAAGATTCCATGTGACTTGCAGTGCTGAAGTAAGGTAACTGTCCCTCCAGTGTTCATTGTGGTGATCTTACAGGTCAAGAATATTCACGTAAAGGCCATGTAATGGGAAGCACCTTCGGGAAGCAATTCCCCACACCAGTAAGTTAACTACTGCAGTCAAAGTGGTTTGTTTGTCACATATTTGCACCATGCATTACACAGTTTCAATGCAATAACTTTTTATCAGGAGGCTTCTAATAGGCTGTAAGTAGATAAGTTTTGGGGGAAGTAAACAATACATGTGAATGTATCTGAAAATACACATGAAAGATATGTTGTTAGGCTTGTCAGATTGGGGGAGGGGGAGTAACAAAAAATACTCTTTAAAAGACTAGGCTCGGGGCTGGGAATATGGCCTAGTGGCAAGAGTGCTTGCCTCGTATACATGAAGCCCTGGGTTCGATTCCCCAGCACCACATATATAGAAAACGGCCAGAAGTGGCGCTGTGGCTCCAGTGGCAGAGTGCTAGCCTTGAGCAAAAAGAAGCCAGGGACAGTGCTCAGGCCCTAAGTCCAAGGCCCAGGACTGGCAATAAATAAATACATAAAATAAAAGACTCGGCTCATGCCTGTAACCCTGGGTGTTCAGGAGCCTGCACTGAAGATCTATGTTTTAAGCCCGTCCTGGACTTGAAAGTCTGTGAGATTCCTATCTCCAGAAAAGCAGCAAAAAATCTGGAAATGGACCTGTGGCTCAAGTACTGGCCTTGAGCAAAACAGTTAGGAGACAGAGCCCAGGCCTTGAATTCAAGCTCCAGCACTATCAAAAAATTAAAATTCAAAAAATTAAAAATAAAAATCTTTAAAGGCTAGAAAGATGGAAAAAAACATAATGTCTGAATTCTTAATGAAACATGGTTGATAACAGCTTCAGTATTTTTACTAAAGTAGATATTGTGGGAAAAACTACTCCCAGCAACAAAGTCATTTCATTATCACAAAAGTTTGAGTTCATCATAACAATACCTGTGATAGATGAGAAAAAAAAGCAATCAAAGATCTAAATAAAGGAATTGATTGAGTTATTTCAAGAAGCTCTATTGCTAACTGAAGGAAGGAAGGTTTTTGTCTACGCATTCCTATTTTCAGATACTTTCTTTTCTCTTTCATGAATGGGGAATTTCTCCGTAAGTCAGTCTTACCTGTCTCACTGGAAATCTCTTTCTCTGGGCAGGGAGTGCAAGAAAAGTAATAGGAACCTTTTCCCTCCTGAGAAGATTTCTTGAGTCCAGGACCACAACTCTCACCGACTGAAGAGTCTGAGAAAAGTCAGATGTTTGGTGTTAATTGCTATACTTCCCTACTCCTTCTTTAAAGGTATTTAGAAAGTCGTATCATTAAGAATCATACATGGGCTGGGAATATGGCCTAGTGGCACTTGCCTCCTACACATGAAGCTCTGGGTTCAATTCCCCAGCACCACATATATGGAAAATGGCCAGAAGGGGCACTGTGGCTCAGGTGGCAGAGTGCTAGCCTTGAGCAGGAAGAAGCCAGGGACAGTGCTCAGGCCCTGAGTCCAAGGCCCAGGACTGGCCAAAAAAAAAAAAAAAAAAAAGAATCATACACACACACACACACACACACACACACACACACAAATATACATGAACATCTATCTAATCAACTGGTGGACGCAGTTTCAGTGTATACATGACAGGACCCACCTTGCTTATATCACTCTATTCGCCCACATCATTGTCCTATTACGAGCTGGCTGCATGTATTCAAGGAAGAGTCTAGTAGTGGGAACTTAGGTACGTAGAAGCATTGTACTGAATTGCCTTTGAACTATACTGTACACAAATTATTCGTGTCGCTTTACATCATCTTTCCAATTTGCTTGTGAAGTAGTGGAGAACAGGGAAGAAAAAAAATTCCCCAACTGAGCTCTGAAAGCATGAGAGTAAGGTGCCGATACCACTTGTGGTCAATATTTATACCCCGGGTTAGCATATGTGTTCCTGCGCTTCCGCGTTGCCTTCAGGTGAATTCTATGTGTTCAGTGCCGTGTTGTTTCACCACAGACCCAAAGGCATCAAAATGAGGCCAATTGACTGACTGTAGTATGCATGCAAAACCCAAATCTGAGAGCAAAATGATCCTTTTTATTTTTATATTGATACTGCCACATGTTTCAGAATGCTAGAAAAGTCACTAACACGTTGTAGTATATGAGAGTTTGTATATGTAGTATATGAGAGTTGTAGTATAGGAGAATGTTTGGAAATATATTCACAAATACATGTGCTCCTTTTCCATTCAAATCAAAAAGGGTTAATTCATCAGAAGACGATTCATTGATTATAGCCAACTAATAACCAAATAATAGAATGCAAGTGGAAAACTGATTACATTCTCAAAGAAGAGCAATTCACAAATGTTATTTTAGAGTCTAGAAACATTCAAAACATAATACACAAATAATCATTAATATAATATATAACATCATGAGAGATACAATAGTCTCAAACATAATCATGCATCTTAACAAATTATTACATATGCACTACATTTTTAATTTTTTATTTCATTATCTTTAATGCATCTTATTAAGGATTTAGTCATAATAATCCATTTGAAATATTTTCTCTTGTCATGAAGATCGAATCAGAAATCAATGACAAAATAACTCTGAAAAGCACTCAGAAATTTGAATAGTACATAGCATACATCTAAATAATTTTGGATCATAAAGACAATTAAAGTGAGAAACATTTTGAGCTGAATGGACAAAAACATGCAAAAATAACCCAGAAATTATGGAATGTCTTGTGATCTCTAAAGCAGTATTAAGAAAAATTTCTAGCACTGAATAGTTATGTGGCAAAGGTTCACAATTTTACTGTAACTTATTAACATGCATCAATAATACAAGGTGAGTTTCACTGTCATAATTCCATTATTGTACACAGTGTACTTTCAGTTGGTATCCAGAATGTATTTTGGAACTCATGAAACTGAAATAAAAAATGACTAATTTTTAAGTGGGCAAGCAAATTTGAAAATGTGATTCACCAAAGAAGCCATGATAATGAAAACGTAAGAACATAAGATGCTCAACCTTATTAGTCATTAAAAGCACTATAGAAGCTGTGCACGAGGTTGTAATTCTAGCTACTCAGGAGACTGAGACCTGAGGATCATGGTTCAAAGCCAGCCAGGGCAGGAAAGTTCATGAGACTCTTAATTCCAATTAACTACCAAAAGGGTTTGAAGTGGAGCTATGGCTCAAGTGGTAGACTGGAAGCCTTAAACAAAAAAGCTCAGGGACAGTGCTCAGGCCAGCAGTTCAAACCCCAGGACCAACATACACACCTCTACCATTTGAACATGCTGCTAGTTGGATTTGCAAGTTGTTTAGAGATGGAATGTTTAAGACTTTTCTACAAGGTTGTCTTAATACCATGATCCTCTGTCTCAGCCTCTTGAATATCTAGCATTACTGGCATAAGCCAGCAGTGCCTGGTTTCTTTGCTCTTTCTGAAGTAAAACTTTCTCATCCTTACTTACTTGTGTAGGGTTGGACAATCTACAGTAATTCACTATGAATGACCTTACCAGGATTGTTGCATGGGAGACATCTAAGATTCTTTTCTTCATATTTGGAAAGTGTTCTCCTGATGCTATGAATTTTAAAAAGTGAAAAAAATATTTTGATAGTGATATGAAAAACAATTACCAAACATATTGAATTCTTGAGCATTTAAGACAAGGTAAGTACTACTCTTGGAATTTGTTCCATATGCTTCAAAACTTTGCTAGACAAATTTTCATAAGATTTGTAATGACAATGCCTAACGTATGAGACTGTAACCTCTCTGTACATCAGTTTGATAATAAAAATTTGAAGAAAAAAAAAAAAAGATCTGTAATGAATGAAGACAAAATAAAGGTAAAATGATCCTGAAGAGGGCGCAACAGAGCTCAGCAGATTAACTTGATTGGCATGATAAGGTACTCACCAGGTATTCTTTCTCTCTAACAAATACTTTGTTCTTGTAAAATTCTTTTATGTTAGGCTTAAAAAATCTTTTAAACATTAAGGATCTTATATCTTTAGTTCAAATATTTTTTTGAAGGCTAAACAATATAAGGTAAAAACATGCACAAGAAAAATGGAATAATTTTTAAATTAATTATATTAACATAATACTTTGCAATCTTTTTTATTTATATTTTTTCTATACTTTGCAATCTTATAAAGGAGGGCATATCAACTATTTAATAATTTTGATACTTTGTAAATAATTTTTATTAATGTATTAGTTCCTTAAATAAAATGAACTGTCCCAAATTGGTAAACTAATCAATCACCGTAAGGGAAGATAATTAATAAAACTCAGGATCACTACTAGACTGGTACTTAGTCTCCAACTGACTTGGAAGACAAAATTCGCTTAATGCATAGTCATTAGCCGTTGTTACGGTAGGCACATACACAGCAGCAAAGAGGATGGCCCTAAAATCTACCTCCAAAACTGGGACCTTCCAAATATAAGCAACACCCATGTTTAACTAGTGTATACTTGAAATGAAAAAGTCAGGTAATCACCATATGACCCTCCAGGAGTGGCTCTAGACCAAGAAAGACAAAAGAGATTCCCCACACACCTGTCTGTCCTCATTCTCCTCAAGAGCAGGTGCTGGCCTTTGCTAAACCTGGTGGTTTGCATATGCTCTGGCTGACTAGAAACAAGGACAGGCCTCAAGTTCTTACTCACACATTTCCAGTCTTTCTCTTTCAATGAAAGATACACACTGCCAGAAGAGTTTGTCTCTTACTTGACTGCTTCTTCTCTTGAGAGACATTCTGTCACTTCTACAGAAAGCCTCTTTCTCTCTTGAACTTCTCCTCTGCTGCTTAATTTACTTTCCACCAACCTATACTCACCTCTGAACCAACCAAGGCTACCAAAATGCCATCACATTCACCAAACACTTCCCACCAAAAACAAGACAATGGTACGATGCTCATTAAATCAACCCATCTCTTTTAGATTCAGAACATTCTGCATAATAACTCCCTTTGAAGAAAGAATTTGAAAATATTTTTAAAACTTAAGGCAGAATCTCAAGCAACTGGGATTTTATTATTATTGAAAACATATTACTTAAAAGGGAAAATTGAACATTAATAGACACTGGAAGAAGGGTGACATGGGATTTCTCAGTGCGGTGAGGGGGCTACACAGGATACCAAGAGACCTTTTAGCATATGTCTGGTAGCAGAGAAGGGAAACAATAGCATAACAAAAATGTCTTATACCTATAATCCTAGCTACTCAGGTAAGTAACACAATGCCAGACCAGAAGTTTGACTCAAGTGTAGAGTGTCACCATGTGGGGGAAAGGCATAGCAAGAATGTTATGTCCTGTGTTCCAGATTAGTACCAACACACACACACACACACATCCCAAAAAGATGAAGAAGAAAAAGAAGAAGTGGAGTCTGGCACCAGTAGCTCATGCCTGTAATCCTAGCCACTCAGGAGTCTGTGATCTGTGGATCCTGTTTTAAAGCCAGCCCAGGCAGGAAAGTCCATACAACTCTTATCTCCAATTAACCACCAGCAAAGTGGTAGAGTGCCAGCCTTGAGCACAAGCATCTTAAGGACAGCACCAAAGTCCTGAGTTCAAGTCCCAGGATGGTAAAAAGAATAGAAGAATACAGGAAGAAGAATACAGCAAAAAAAAAAAAAAAAAAGAAGAAGGTTATGAGCGAGAGGAGGAGGAGACAGAAGCGGAAAGGGAGTTAGAAAGCCCGCCCTGCGTCACTGGAAATTATGTCATCGATTACAATAGTCCTAATTCACAGCTACTGTCAGAGAAGACAAAAACTTCGGAGGGCAACACAGTGTGGAGGTGTACACCCACCTGTGTGCTCCGCGTGACATTCCAACACACAAGAAAGCTCAGCTTCGCAGCAATGAATCTTGGAAAGCTACGAAGCCAGCATGGTAAGACTACGTGCTGCTTTTGGAATTATGCCTGAGCATAACATCATATGTACATGTGAATTAAAACAGCAACTTTTTGTCTTTAAACATTTTTATAATGTCTAAGTAGGGGTTATCATTGGACATATCATCTTATGAGTATGATCCATCTTGACGGATATCACCATTTTATCATTGTGCCCCACCCATGTCAACCCAAAACCTCTTCCCTTGGCACAGCCAGGAACTTTCTGAGTGCATTTCCACAGGCTAAGCAAATCCGAGACAGAATCTTCAAGTAGAATTGTATCAAACTAAGAAGTTGCTGCATGGAAAAGGACATAGCTAACAAGCTCAAAACCCTACAGAATGGCAGCTTAATTGCCAGCTAAACATCACACAATGGCCTAATGTCCAGGATATACAAAGAGCTCAAGGAAATGAATCCTCAAAGAATCAACAAAATTAATAAATTGAAAGTGAAACAGATTTTATAGAAGAAGTAAAAATAGCCAATAGACACATACAGAACTGCTCAATATCTTTGGCCAAAAGGAAATGCAAAATTAAACAACAGTTACATTCCATCTTACCCCAGTTACAACGATCATCATCAACAAATGAGAGACTGGTGCAGAATGGAGGAAAAGAAACCCTAATACACTGTTGGTGGGAATATAAACTGGAAGAGTAATCGAATATTCCTCAAAAACACAAACATAGAACTACCTCCATTATCCAACAATACCTCCCCCAGCCAATTATCAAAAGGACTACAAGTCATGATACAATGAAGGCACTTGAACAATCATATTTATTGCTGCACTATGGACCATAGCTAAGATATGGAAAGAACACAGATGCCCTTCAATGGATGAATGGTTAAAAAATATGACATATATATCATTATAAATTTATTATCCATTAGGAAGGATGATATTGCACCATTTGCAAAGAAATACATGTAACTCATCCCCAGAGAGATAGAGGACACATGTTTTCTCTCCTAGCTGGAAGGTAGATATAATTTATAAATATACAAGTAAACACATGTGGAAGTGTGCACAAATAAATTAAGGGAAGTATCATACATGCAGGAGAGAATTCAAATGGTGTGATTTCTTAGAAAAACTAACAGTCCAACTAAATGAATGCCAGGAAACACGCACTTGAGAGCAAAGGGCGGGGGGAAGGAGCAGACAACGAAGAAGAGGGCAGGAAAGAAGTCATAATGTACAATGCATATCCATGGAAAAATTTCAAAAGTGTGTGAGTATATATATGTATATGTGTGCATCCATATGTGCATATATATACATACATGTGATATCAAAATCAGTAAGCAGAAAGTGAAAAAGCAAAAAACCTTCCCAGTCAGCAATATGAGTTTTAATGGCAACAGTGCAGCCACAAAATCAACAACACAAAAAGAATGACTAGGATGTCCTCTTTTATTCCACTACACATGATTTGTGTAACAGCATTGTTCTTAAGGAACAATGTTCTTTGTTCTTTGTACTTAAGGAACTCCTTCAGATGTAGCAAACTTCAAGAACAACCATACAGAAGATATCTATCTGTGGATGATAACTCTGTATTCTGCTATATGAAACATTTCAAATAAACAGGCAAATCACAGCTATGATAGTATGTACCATGCAGGCATAATTATTTAAATTGGAATCAAATGGGGAATGCTGGAACCATTAAGGACAAAGGCCTTAAAATCCCTAAATCATTAGTAGAAGACTTTACTAGTCCATGTGAGTCCCAAGATCCATCCCCTATAGTTAACCTGAGATCAAAATAATTCTACATGTGTTGCTCCTTGTATGTACTCTAGCCCTTTTTGGCTTATAGACAATAACATTCAGTGCTATGCCCGAACTATCTGAACTAAACTATGAAATATCAGTGGATAAATAACTATGCAATACTTGTAATTATTTTCAACCTCAAGTTAAAGTATACTTGTATTTTAATGCCAACACTTACACTTTACAATGACCATAAAGAGCATAAAATGATGCACGACATCCAAAGTCATCTTTTAAAAAGACATCAACGCCTTGCTGAAGAAGAAACTTGACCATATGTTTGGATTCACATTGGACAGCATACATGAGGGTTGATCTGAAATAACAGAGGCAAAATTTCACCTTCAGGTACTTTTACTACATTTATTTAGTACATTATTGTGTATGTTTAATAAATTCAATATCATGCCTGTGTGGGTAAAATTGAGCCTTTACATATGCCAGCAACCAACAGCATCTTACGCGTCCAGTGTTCACCTTTGTCAGTTACTGCTAAAGCTAAAAGGAGACTGCAGTCAGATGTGTCTTAATGTACTTTGATAGAAAATAAATTCTAGGCTCCTGGGTCTAATGTGGAGCAACCATCCTAATGAGTAATTCTCCACTAATTCCCTCATCTTATGTAATATAATCCACAGTCAAGTAAAAGTCAAATAAGTAAAAGCTATTGGAATGACTAATAACATTAATCCTATAAAAAGAATGGTAATAATGTGGTAGACAAAAGTCTAAATTGTATATACATGACTTATAATCCCCCTATCAGGGGTATTACTCTTCCTATCATATCAAAAAATGTATTTGCTGATAAGTGTTTTCAAGCGCCTGGAAATTCAGGAATGAAAGCCAGTACTGTATGGATCTAAAAATCTTCTCTTTATCACCTACCTGGGACTGCTCTTCATGAAAGGAAAGGCTTATCCAATTAAATATTGTATTTCCTAAGCATATAGCAATTAAACCTATAAAATTTTCTGTGGTTTGAAGATACAGTGCTCTACCAAAAGCTCCTGTGTACATTCAAGCACTAACTTGAGTGTACCAACTTCGTGGATTGGTTAATTTAATGGATACGCTCAAAGACAGACAGACTGTCGGGAAGTAGACTCAGTTAAAGGAAATTGTCCTTGGAGGGAGACTGTGCTAACTAAGCCTCTTCCACTTTTCTGCTGCCTAGATTCCAGGAGAGGAGCCCCTTCCTCCCCTCCTCTACCACAGATCCCGGCTGTCAAGGCGTTCTGCCCAGAGCAAACAAAACAGCCAGCCTCTGAACACATGACCAAAACGAACCCTCTTCAAATTGTTTTCCTCAGGCATTTTTACTCACAAAATAAACAGTATAGGTACAGGGGCAATCTCTCAAGAGCATCAGGAAGAGCATCGGGAAATCGCAGTGAATAGTTATTTGGGGAAAAGCTAACATTAGTATTCTTCAAAGAAAGCAATTGGAAGCAAAGAATATTCCGAGTGAGAAAATTATTTCCAGCACATATTTTTTTTTTGCTTAATACAATCCCTTAAATAAGTATAAAAGAAATAAAGCCAAGCACAATGACTCAGGCTTGTAATCCTAGCAATTTGGGAGGCCAAGATCTGAGAATTGCAATTCAAGGTCAACTTGGCCACAAGAATCCCTTTAACGCTTATCTCCAATTAAGCACCAAGAAGACTGAGATGCAGCTGTGGCTCAAGTGGTAGAGCACTAGCCGTGAGAAGACAGAAACTCGAGGACAGCATCCAGGCCCTGTGTTCAAGCTCAAGGACCAGCACATAAGAAAATAGTATGAGAAGTGACATGACTATAAAATGGCTATGAATTTTATAGTGGCTCAAAGGTTAAACTAAAATCCATACTGAAACCACAATATTCAATGTACAAACGTAAGTAAAAATGGAAGCAGGTAACGAGGAAATGAGTGAGGATTTGACAGATGGGAAGAAATTGATGCAAGGGGTAATACTGATCAAGTTGCGTTGTACTCATAAACTATAATGTTGAATTGAAACCTTTCTGCATAGCTAAAGATAACTTTTTAAAAGAAACAAAGAAATTAAGTAAAAAAAATACTGATAGAAAACTTCTTTAGATAAGACCATATGACCATCAGAACCAGATTACAAATATCAAAGATTGGCAAATATGAAAAGGGAATATGAATCCTATTCTATACTGTTCTTTGTGGAGACAATCTGAACCATTACTTTCTATCTAACTGACCACCTGCGCCAATATTTTACATTATATTCCAATAAGTATAAACTAACCTTTGTTCTATGAATGTGCTAATTCTGATTTGAGTGATGCTTCTGATATGAGAACAAAAGGAGACTTTTGTTGGAAAATAGAACAAACAACTATAACTATACCTGTTCAGCTTATCAACAGCATGTACATTGGCATTATTCTCTATTAAAAATTCTGCCATTTTTTCTTTGTTTTCCTTTAGAGCAAGCAAAAGTGGTGTGAGGCCATCCTGTGGAAATAAAAAATTAAAATAAGTCATAACTCATGAAAGTCCCTATTTCTCCCCTGAGTTGAATATGAACACGAGAGGAAATAAACAGCAGGCTCTACCTCCTCACACACTCCCCTCTCTTTGAATGCCACAGACCCCAGCATGTAAAAGGTAAACATTATCAGAGGTTAGAGCAACATTTCTCAAGAATATGTCCCTTCTTGAAGTACTATACCCCCTAGAAAGATTTCATGAACATATATTTAGGACCTACTATACAACAGTACGTTCTAAGCCTAGCATTAAAGAAATTGTGAGAATGTTGCTTAGTCTCTGTCTGAAAACACTTTTATGGCAAACATTCGCTTCTATTGTTGATGATCTTCTTGTTTCTTCTTCCTGTGGTTGTTCCTGTACTATCTCTGTATCTTATCTGAGTACATTGGAAACTGTGTATACTGGTATTAGAACTAGGAAAGTGAAAGGGAATACCAAACTCAAGAGACACAGGATAAAAAGACAAACAACTACAAAAGCAATACTTGCAAAACTGTTTGGTGTAAACCAACTGAACAACTCATGGGGGAAAAGGGAAAGGGGGAGGGGAAGGGGGGAATGAGGGACGAGGTAACAGTACACGAAATGTATCCAGGGCTGGGAATATGTCCTAGTGGCAACAGAACTTGCCTTGGGTTCGATTCCCCAGCACCACATATATAGAAAATGGCCAGAAGTGGCGCTGTGGCTCAAGTGGCAGAGTGCTAGCCTTGAGCAAAAAGAAGCCAGGACGGTGCTCAGGCCCTGAGTCCAAGGCCCAGGACTGGCAAAAAAAAAAAAAAAAAAAAAAAAAAAAAGAAATGTATCCAATGCCTAATGTATGAAACTGTAACCTCTCTGTACATCACTTTGACAATTTAAAAAAAAACAAACATTCACTTTGTAAGAGATACAGTTCAATGGGCACAATGATTAAAAAAAAAAATCTTTCCATTTGATTCTTATTTTTGTAGTAGCATGACCTAGATTCCAGCTTCTGCCTCTCCCAATGGGGCACTAAGGAAATTGGAAGTTAAAAGACATAATATTCACATAGACTTTGACATTCTTATTACTATTTTTAAGTAGTTGTACAAAGAAGTTGCCATTGAACAAAACAGTTTATGAACACAATGAATCTTACTGTCATCCCTCCAACATTTTTTACCCATCCCTCCTGTCCCTACCCCCTCCCTCACTCCTCCTAATTTTGTAGGATATATATTAGACTCTTGACTGCATTCTCCCCCTCTTCTCTTCATTCACCTACCCTGTTACCCTTGATCTCACCATTTTGAATACCTGCTTCCTGGTGTTTTATTTTGCTAAACTTTGATTTTTCTCTTTTTAAGAATTTATACACAATGGAATTTAATGCCTCTATCAGAAAGAATGGCATTGCCCCATTTGTAAGGAAATGGAAGGATTTGGGAAAAATTATACTAAGTGAGGTGAGCCAGACCCAAAGAACCATGGACTCTATGGTCTCCCTTATTGGGAATCATTAGCACAGGTTTAGGCAAGCCACAGCAGAGGATCACAAGAGCCCAATAGCTATACCCTTATGAACACATAAGATGATGCTAAGTGAAATGAACCCCATGTTATGGAAACAATTGTTATATCACAGTTATAACTACTTTCAACTTCCCATGTGTATCTGTAGCTTCTATTATTGACGATGTTCTTTTATCACCTTCCTGTGGTTGTATCTACACTATCTCTGTAATCTTATCTGAGTATATTGAAAACCACGTATACTGGTATTAGAACTAGGAAATTGAAAGGGAATAACAAAATTGAGAGACACAGGGTAAAAAAAGACAAACAACTACAAAAGCAATACTTGCAAAACTGTTTGGTGTAAGTGAACTGAACACCACATGGGGGGAAAGCGAAAGGGGGAGGGGGGAGGGGGGTATGAGGGACGAGGTAACAAACAGTACAAGTAATGTATCCAATGCCTAACGTATGAAACTGTAACCTCTCTGTACATCAGTTTGATAATAAAAATTACGGAAAAAAAATAAATAAAATAAAATAAAGAATTTTCCCTTGAATCTACCATATTCCGGTTAATACCTTTGTATATACTTTCATACTACCTCTCTTATTTACTAAAGATTTTTCATAACTGTTGGCTATCTCAACAAAATTTTATCCTCACTTTTTACAGATAATTCTGTGGCCTTGATAATTCTGTGACCTTTTAAAGTCATTTTTCTCCCATTTCCAGGTTACTTACTAGTTGTTGTTGTTGTTTTCAGAAACATGTACATGAAAAATAAAACTGAAGTAATTTGTCAGTAATAACTTTATGCTAACGAATATGAATAATTTTACATAGTAACTAAAACTCAATCACCTCGGTCACTGGCACGAAGAGTCAATGCACTTCTACCTATGATTAACCCCAAAGGTTACAAAAATATAGAGTCCAGACTTATGCTGAGACCTCCAGAAATTAAAATGGACACTCTGTTTATGGAGGCAAACTAAGTTCTCAACAGTAGGCCACAGTTAGTGGGGGTTTATGCTCTTGTATGATCCCACATGGTTGGGGATAAAAGAAAGATTTAGATGTGAAATCGTTTCTTTCTTTAATATCATGTTTTACCAAAAATATCATACCATAAAACTTTTTTAAAAGACTCAACAGAACTACTTCAAGACAACCACTTTTACAGTACTTACTAATATCTCTTTAATAACCCATTAACTATTAAATCTAATTAATAGATCAATTCAAGGAATACCTGAAATTTAAATTACTGACAAAAAACTTATTCTTGTTCTTCCTAACCTCAAAATGTTTTTATTAGAGATGCAAAATTGCTGAGATATCAAACATTTCCCAATCAGCAATAATACTGCTTATATAAAAGACCTGACAAATATGTACACATATAAAAATACAGTATGAAGAACCTAAATAGTACAGTACATGTGTAAAAAATATGGCATCCAAATATCATGACAGGGAACGTATTTCAGGACACAAACAGCATGCATGAAGGCATTATGTTTTTCTTTTTTTAGTGTTTTATTGTAAAAGTGAAGTATAGAGGGGTTACAGTTATATAAGTAAGGAAAGGAGTACAATTATTGTTGAACATTGTTCTACCCTCCTTCCAAGCACTCATGCCTGTAATTCTAGCTACTCAGGAGGCTGAAATCTGAAGAAAGTCTCACTCTCAAGTCACTAAACTACCAAATAGCTGAAAGTGGGGCTGTGGCTCAAGTAGCAGAGTACAAGCCTTAAGAGAAAAGAAGCTTAGGGACAGTGTCCAGGTCCTGAGTTCAAGCCCCAGGACCCACACACAAAACAATAAGATCATTTCTGTCGCATCCCTCCTCCACACAGCCAGACCTTCCTCACTTGACAATTTGGACAAAAGGAAAAAATAAAAATTCAGAGACAGTCACTTGCTGAATACTCCATTTAATTTATCCACTAAAGGAAAATGTCAGTAATGGACCAAGAAATTCAAATTACAACTTGATTTCATTTTCCAAAGTTACAAAATAAAATAACCCTCACCTCTCAGCTCGAGGCTATACTTTTAAGAACACAGTTTAAACAATTATCTAGGTATCTATTCCTACCAGAAAAGGATAAAATGAAAGAAAAGTGTTCGATCTTTCCGCATCTAGTCACTTCTGGCCAGGATTCTTCAGATTCCAACTAATTTCATCTCTAGGCAACTCTGCAACTTCAACATAATTTCCTTTACCACATTAAGGAATATTATCCCCAAACTGAACAGCATCTTTTCTAGCACAAAAACTTTTTGAAAGAGTTTAAATAAACAAACCGTTTTTGGTGTTTCCCCTCAATTACCTACCATCAAATCGGCCTGCATCGTCATAATTGCTTTTCCTCTACTCTTTTTATGCTCCAGTCTTACCTCAGAGGGAAAATTCACTTTGATAAATTTTTCAACAAGGTTTGCAGGTTGCTTTGTTTGACTGTGAAGAAAAAGCCCGCGTGCAAGGACAGTTCGACCTGCGCACTCTGAACCTTGTATGGAAGCAGTATCATCATTTGAGGTAAGCTCACTGAGAACTAATTTTTTTTTTTAACATTTTCTTTCACTGAAGACTTGGAACTTGCACACGTGGAACACAAGCCGGCTCACTCTACCTTGGTTTGCGACTCAATACTGGCATTGTAGGCCAGCAGCGTGGCCACCATGGGTACACTGTCACTGTAGATGGCATAATGGATAGCAGCATTGCCACCGGCGTCCCTCACGTTTGGATCCGCGCCGTATTTCAGGAGAAGAGTCACACACTCCTCATGCTGGCCCTGGGAGGCCTGTGGACATCACAGCAAGAAACAACTCATCAATGCGAGGCGCTCAGGGGACGCCTTCCACACATGTCACCAATTGATTATTTTTATTTTTTTAAAGAGGGATAAGACTATTTGATTGTTGGAATACATTGATAGATTGGGTAATTCACATTGCAGCAGAAATACCCATCATATCATAAGCAAATTAAGAACTTTCTGAATTTGTCACTAATCTTCAATCACAAGTCCCAGAAAATAGTACCTAATTAGCATATAAGATGCCAAGACTATGGTAACAGTACAATGGGAGACTCACTCTCTGGCTATCAAATATGTAGAGTAACATAAGCCTTTGACTAAATAAACAGGACTTTAGTCAACATGTCTATTTGGCATGCAAATTTAACTCATTTGTGGTTCATTTGTGGTTCAATATTGCAGTGGGATACACTGATTCTAATCAAGGAGATTTAAATAGAATTTGAAAACCAAACAGTAAAAACAGGGATGTGACAGTAATAAGAATCCACTTCCCAATTTTACAGCTAAAAATTAATACGAAGTAGAAACAGAGATAGATAGGTGACACGTATATTACTGTAGGGAATTCATTTATAGTTCCCTATTATCTTAAGTTATAAACATAATAAGGATTTTTTTCATACAAAAATTATTTTTAAAAAGTCTCAAAGGAAAGACACAACTTCTGTGAAGTGTTGTGCGACCAGGTGTGAAAGGCTGTAGAACCCAGAGGCCCCGGGTGGGTGGGTGGGCAACCATAGACCTCCAGAGAGGCCCAGCTCCTCTGCCACGCGTGGGATGCGGAAAGCTCCACAGAGCAGCACACTGGCTAACCAATGTCCCTGACCACAACGTTCAAGCTGCACTCATGGCTTCAACGACCCTCTTAAGACTGTGGGAGAGGGGCCTGGGACAACTGATAAGAAGTTCCTGGTGCAACGGGGTCCTTCCTAATTGATGAGCAAGCTCTTGATTGTTGCGTTGTGATGCCTTGATTGTTTTTGTACTGTCTTTGTTTGATTTGATACCGTGTTGACAGCTTTTCCTCTTGGCATCTCCTGTGACTGATTCTTCAGTTCTATCTTCAGCTGCTCCCGTAGGGCCTTGACCTGTGCCCGCCTTGGTGGCCGCCATGGTGCTGGCCCCAGAAGCCACACTCAGGAGCTCGCGGCTGCTCAACTGGTTATTTTTTAATGTGATCACTTAGTTTTCATTTTAAGCTTTGTTATTGGGGAAGAGAGATATTGAGACAGGCTCTGTTTCCAAAGTGTTGGGATTACAGGTATACACAACCATTCCTAGCTATTACTTTAAACTGCTTAAATCAAACCCATGTCCTGAGGAAATTATTTACTGCTAGTTACCTTTATCAGAGCTGTGCTGTCGTCACTGTCTCGAATATTAAGCTCACACTTCTTCTCTATGAGAAGAAGCACGATATTTGGATGTCCATAGGCACAAGCATAATGTAGAGCAGTCCTGTGAAATGAGAAGATCTATGAAAGATAATAGTCAAATTATATGGGGAGTTTTAAACATCAAATAGCATGTAATTTAAATTTTTCAGAAGGAAGATTAGCCTGTTTGATTGAATTTGTTGTAATAGTTTTAAACAAAGGGCTCTATATCTGCAATTCCTTGCAGAGGTGAATTTCTTTTTGAAGAAGTAACATATAGACTTTAAACATGACATTTGGATCCTACTTTAAATTCTGTTATCAATTAGCTATTGCTTAGCTTATCTATGAAATCAGTAACTTAGAGGTTTCTCATTTATGTAATGAAGAGCAGTTTAATACAGAGGACTACAGTGATGCTTCCATGAGAATTTAGGCAGAATATGTACAGTACTGTACACGTCAGCTCACGTCCCATTATAATTACTACTACTTCTACAAACATAACCTCTTGGTGACATGAAGTAATGCAATTATATCTGTCCTGCAGATAAGTTTTCAAGGGCTATATATTTCTGTAAATCCAAGTTTCACAAGTTAAGACATTTGAACTACATTGTTCATTTGACCTTGGTCTCAAGATCCTCCAACTTCAGCTGTTTAGAGACAAGTGTCTGGCTTAAGATGTTCTTTTTCTCACATGTTGTATTAGTATATGTTCATTGTATAAACAGTTTCATGTTTTATTTCCCTATTTGCCTATAAAATGCTTAGATCACACCTAAAATGGTGATGTTCTCCGTGGTCTGCCTGATGGTAGGACAAACTTGAAAAGGCAAGAGGCGGCTCATGGGTTGAGAAGTAAGAACCAATCAACTTTACTGTCATCTACCAACAGCAATCTGCTGAGAAAGGTCTTTCGGAACTCCAAGGCTGTCGACAAATCCTCCTTGCACGGAGTTACTTTTCAGAACTAGGCCCATGAAGAAGCCACACACTGGCACCAAGGGAACCTACTGAGGAGTAAAAATGGCACTCCGAATACTTGAGTGTGAAATGTAAAAAAAATAAAAAAGAAAGACAAACACTGAGCCATCATCCCATTTCAAACATCCCTCAGAAAAGGACATGTATAGAGGGTATATAATGACCCGGAACGGGTAGTGGATTGCACGGGATAAAATTCTAGCTCTGAAGTCGATGTGTTATGAGACATAGTTGTGCACTGCGCAGTTATGTGCAGTGACATGCGGATCTGTGTTGTTTACAATGATAAGAACCTTCATGGTAATATGTGGGGGAGCCTTGACGTCACTGACGGGGATCAATTGAATGGTTTTTTTTTTTAAAGACTAAGCACATAAACTGATATTTTTTTTTTACACGTTTTCCTTTCTTTGTTGTTAAAGTGATGTACAGAGGGGTTACAGTTTCATACCTAATATACCTAATTTCTTATCCAACTTGTTACCTCCTCCCTGGCTCCTCCCCCCCCCCTTGGCCTTCCCCTTCCCCCCCTTGCCTTCCCCTCCCCCCACCCGCCCGCACCTGTTGTTCTCATCCCGGGCGTTGGCGGCCTCCGGCCCCGCCCGCAGCGTCCTCCGCACCAGGCCCAGGTGGCCCCGGCTGGCCGCCTCGTGGATCTTCCCGGAGGCGCGGTAGCCGGCCAGGAGCCTGGCGGCGTCGGGGCGCCCGGCCTCGGGGCTCGGGGGGCTCCGGCGGCCGCCGCAGCACGGGGGACCCCCGCGGCCGCTCCCGGGCGCCCTTCCCGGGACGCGGCGCCTCCCCGGACCCCCGGCCCCGAACCCGGCCCTGGCCATCCCCGAAAGCCCGCTCAGCGCTCCGCGACGGAGGCCCGCAGATCCCCACGGAGCCCGCGCTCAGCCCCCCACAGCCCGCAGCTACCCGCGGCCTCGAGCGGCGCGGCCCCGCTGCCAGGCAACGCGGAGACGCGGGCCCCGGAGCGCGGGGCCTGGGCGGGCGCCCCGGGCGGGCGCACGGGGAGCGCGGGGAACGAGCTCCGAGGGCCGGCGCGCGAGCAGCTGCTCCGCCACCCTCACCCCCGCCCAGCGCCTCCGGGTCGGTCAGGCCCCAGGCTCCCGCTCCCCAGCGCCTCCGGGTCGGTCAGGCCCGAGGCTCCCGCTCCCCAGCACCTCAGGATCAGGTCGGTCAGGCTCCAGGCTCCGGCTCCCCAGCGCCTCCGGGTCAGGTCGGTCAGGCTCCAGGCTCCGGCTCCCCAGCGCCTCCGGGTCAGGTCGGTCAGGCTCCAGGCTCCAGCTCCCCAAAGCCTCCCGGTCAGGTCGGTCAGGCCCGAGGCTCCCGCTCCCCAGAGCCTCCCGGTCAGGTCGGTCAGGCTCCAGGCTCGTGCTCCCCAGAGCCTCCCGGTCAGGTCGGTCAGTCAGGCCTGAGGCTCCCCACGGGCCTCTCCTCCGCCTGGGCCCAACCGCGGGGCTCCCAGCAGGAGAGCCCTAGCCTGAGCGCCCAGGCCCCAGGTCAGGCCTTGACCACCACCACCACCACTACCAATGACAACAAAAAGGTGTGCAATACCCAGACAAAACACACATGGTGACAGTGAGTAACACAAGCTGATTTTACTATTGTTAAAAAAAAAAAAAATGAGGCCATCAAGGCTTCTAACACACAGGCATTTGAGGATTCTCCAAATACATGCAATAGCATCAGTACATAGAATTCTAATGCGTTTAGTAAGCAAATAAGAACATATGGAACGTATAAAGCACAACATTGATCATATTATTAAACCAGAATAAATAATAATAAAAACTAAGAAACAGTTCTAAGAGAATTTTTTTTTTTGGTCAGTCATGGGGCTTGAACTCTTGAACTCCGGGCCTGAGCACTGTCCCTGAGCTCTTCAGCTCAAGGCTAGTGCTTGAGCCACACACAGCACCACCTCTGGTTTTCTGGTGGTTAACTGGAGATAAGAGTCTCATGGACTTTCCTGCCTGGGCTGGCTTTCAATGGTGATCCTCAACCTCCTGAGTAGCTAGCCACCGGTTCCTGATTCTAAGGGAAATTTTTTAAACCTTTAAAGTTAGATAGATGCTAAAATATTAAAAACTTGGGAAATCAGCAATGTGACATCATATTATAGATGCAATGCAATCTCAAGCAAAATCCCTGCGTTGCAGTTTGGCAATTTGATTGCAGAAGCTGTATGGATCCTGAACATCTCAAAGTCATGGGGACAGGGTTGGGAATATGGCCTAGTGGTAGAGTGCTTGCCTTGTATACATGAAGCCCTGGGTTCGATTCCTCAGCACCACATATATAGAAAAAGCCAGAAGGGGTGCTGTGGCTCATGGCAGAGTGCTAGTCTTGAGAAAAGGGAAGCCAGGGACAGTGCTCAGGCCCTGAGTCCAAGCCCCAGCACTGGCAAAACAAAACAAAACAAACAAAGTTGTGGGGACAAAGCCTTAGAAGGAAACAGAGACAGAAGGCTTCACAGAGTAAGCTATTGGCGCTAGGTGAACTCAGAAGCATGTTCAACCCTAGGACAGTCAGGAGGAATCCACACCAAGACAGAGGGACAGCGAACATAGGCTCGGTCATAGAACAGGACAACCTGGCACAAGGATTATGCGGAAAAATTGATGCTGCATACAGTGAAGAAAAGAGATGGATGCCATATAAGGTGGATTTCACACCGAATTATAAATACTCTGAGGATAAGAGGTGTCAATTTCCCATCAGAAACAGGGATTACAAAGGTGACGTCCAAGCTCAGGGTTAGATGCTTGCCTAACATGAATGTAATCTTGGCTTAAATCCACAACATTATTATTAAAAAAGAAAAATACTAGCTCAGTACTGGTGGCTCACACCTGTAATCCTAGCTACAGGAGGCTGAGATCTGAGGACCCTAGGAGGCAAGTCCATGAGACTCTTATTTCCAATGAACCACAAAAAGCCAGAAGTGAAGCTATGGCGTACATGGCAGAGTGGTAACCTTGAACAGAAAGGCACAATACCCAGGCCCTGAGTTAAAGCCCCAGGATCGGCATAAGGAAAAAAAAAAGAAAGAAAGAAAAAAAAAAGACCAAAAAGAAAAAACTACTGGATCCTGAAAGTGCATTAATATAGGTTGGGAAAGATAAGGGAGAATGATCAAGAATCATTAAAAAAATAGATTCATTGTACCCATAAACCCCTTGGTTAAATAGCAACTCCTTTTTATAATTACTTAAACATAAATTTTAAAAAATGGTGAAAAGAAAAATCTGCAATACAAAGGAACCCTAATATTTAACAACATAAATGTCATGATAATCAGACTCTAGAACTGTCCCAAACTGAGGAAGGCTAAAGACACAAGACAACTGGATAATGGTATCATGGGTTGTGACAATCTCTCCTCTTGAGTTTTATTAAATTTTAAAGTATGTTATTGAGGTAAGTGGCAAAATCTAAATAAAATTTTAGGTTAAATAATATTTAATCAATATTAATTTCATGATTTCTTCTGCTACACTGTCATGTCAAATAATTCCTTACTTTCAGAATACATGACTTTAGCCAGAATTTGTTTTAACAAGAAAGAATTTAGCCAGGCACTGGTGTCTCACACCTATAATAATAGCTAATCCAGAGGCTGAGATATGAGAAATATGATATGAAGACAGCCAGGGTAGAAAACTCCATGAGATTCTTTTTAATTAATTTATTTATTTACTGTCAGAATGATGTACAGAGGGGTTACAGGTTCATATGTAAGGCAGTGAGTACATTTCTTATCCAACTTGTTACCTCCTCCCTCATTTTCTCCCACCCTTCCCCTTCCCACTCCTTCCACCCCCCCCCTTGTAAAGTTGGTTTACTGCTTATTGTCTTCTAAGCATTGCTGTTGCATTGGTTCACCTTTTATCCTTTGTCTCTCCATGAAACAAAGCATGGAAGAGACTTTGTCTCTTCCATGAGATTCTTATCTCCAATTAATCAGCAAAAAGCCAGAAATAGAAGCATAATTCAAGTACTGGAGGACCAGGGTTGAAAGAGCCTTTTAAGAGCATGAGGCTGTGAGAACAGCACTAGAACAAGCACTTATGAACACACACACACACATACACACACACATGAATTTAGGAATAAACACAAGAATTTAGGAATAGTCTTCACTTCTTCAAGTAATATATTGTTTATACTTATTTTAGAAAGAAAGGACGAGAAGGAATAATGAAAATGTAATAAAATACTGATATGTGTGGAATAGTGTCCAAGAATATAGTGTGGCAATCTGACAAATTTTCTACAGAAGTCTAAAAATATCAAAAGAATATTTCCAATTAAATGCATTTTAAAAATAACAGAAGAGCTATAAATATAATTCTTGTTTGGAAAGTTTGCCTATCAATTATAAGGATGTTGGTTTCATTCCCAGTACCACAAATACAGCAATAATAAGTTTATATTCATAAAGTATAGCCAATACCTAACCTCTATATTATTGAGAAGTATAATGTATAATCTCAGAGTTTGTTTTGCCACTGCTCCAGTCTTTTAAGTGAGCTCAGTATATTTTGTCAAAATAATTCTTGTGAAATTAATGTAGCTTGTGAATTTGTTGTTATTCAATAAATTCTGACATTGTGGAAAGACACAAATTTCTAACACAGCTTGAGCATGACACCTTGCTACTTAGGAGGCTAAGACATGTCAAAGCTATCCCGGGGAGAAAAGTCATCAAGACTCCATCTCCAAAGCAACTACAGAAAACTGTGGTGGAGACATGGCTTAAGTGTAGATCAACAGCTGGAGCAAGCCAGCCCATCATTCAAGCTAAGCAAGCAGGTGGTCCTAAGTTTCAAACCCTAGTAATGGAGTTTAAAGGTACTGGCTACGGTGCCAATGCAACAAAATTTCTATTTCTGTCTATATATTATGAAAAGAATTAGAAACTGCAAATAATGCTTCAGTAAACTGATATTTATTTCCATTCAATCATTGGTATGTTGGCTATGTTGGAACTGATTAAACAGCTACTGCTCAATAGTTTCAGTGTGCAAAACTCCATAATACTGGGTGACATTTGCAGATTCATTTATATGTTACTTATTAAAGCAAAGAAATCATTGCAAGTCTTTGATTTTTAATTATAGATAGTAAATATAAGAATATTTCCTTTCAATATGTGATACATGTATATACTTAAATGTGATATATATATATACAGTCCAACAAACAAAATTTTAACTATCATAAATACACTTATTATATAAGGTATCTGTAAATTCTTGTCATTCTCCCTAAGGTAGCTACTGAGATGACATTTCAATCAGTCATGAGTGAGAAGCTTCCAACTGCGTAGAATCAAGTTCAGCAGTAGCTAGAAATTAAAAGTGAGAATTATATTCTATATCTCAAAGACTGTAGTCAATAAGTCAGTAAAAATACCCGGAACTTTGTCATTGTTAACAAGAAGAATATGTACTGCACTTCAGTATAACATAGCTTTAAATATGATTTACCCATACTTCCACACCAAGTGCTAAAGCCTCAGTTTCCCATAACACATTCATTTACTCAACAGTCATGTGCTGAAGTATTATGACAACTCCCCAACAATTATATCCTATAACCCCAGAACTGATTAAAGGCAATGTACCCATAAACGCAGACATTCTGATAGCTCTAAAGAGCCCTGTCTGAGCATACAGAAGGGACATACATGTCCTTTAGTGTTAGTATTGTAGATTCTGTGGTGGAGGTAATGTTGACATCTGAGGAATAAGAGAAAAGTACACCACAGAACTGGGAAGCAGGAAATAAAAACATCTAAAGTGCAATAGGACACTTGTGCGATTAAAAGTAGTTCAAGTTGGCTAAGCTTGAACAAATGGACAAGGGCAAGAAATGAGGCTAAATAACTTTAAATAATTGAAATGGCTTGGAGACTTTTAGTCCATGTTAAGGAATTTAGAATTTTTCTGAGGGAAAGGGGTAAGCTAAAAATATATTAAAAGAGAGACTTAAAATAACACAGTTTGAACTATAATTGCCTGCCTATGTGTTTATTATATGAGCTGGCTTTTTGCCATCATCTTGACAGAGAAATTATGATATACACATTTTCTATGAATAATTTAAGAGCATAGGTGGATAGTTGCACAGCAATGATAAAGTGAAATGTGTGCTTCCCCAAACAATAAAGACTTGTGAGATTTTTCTAACTACAGAACATGAACAAATGAAAAATAAGTGTATTTTCTTCAGAAATGTCCACATTCTACAGTTTTTATTCCATCTGTACATATGAAAATATTTCACTAGAATCTGTTAAACATTTTACTCATATTTATTTCAAAATCCATGAAGCTACAATTAATACATTAATTCAACCACATACCTTCTATTTGTCTACTGCTCTGTTTTGCCATCTTCCTCTGCCTCTGAAATAAGTTAATTGTATTTAAAACTTTTAAATTAAAAAAGATATATTACAATTTGAATTACAAATCACTTAGAAAATGTGGCCTTTAAGTAACATAGAAGCAATGAGACTTAACTTGAATATTATTTCAATTTTTAAAAATTTTGTTTGCTACTTTATATTAATATGCTAAAAAGACTACAAATATTAATCCATTAGTATATTATTTCAGAAGGTATTATATTAATACAAACATTAAATAATTCAACAGATACACTAAATCCATTATTTGTGATCCCAGCCCAACTTATAAATTTTTTTATCATCTTTTCCACGTAAATGTATTTTTTCATAAATTGAATTTTCTTGATCTTCAGAAAGTTAATTATTCAGCAGGGTGTAGTGGTATATGCTTATAATCATAATTACTTAGCGGAAAGAGCTAAGATCATAGTCATAGCCAATCGAGACTAAAGTATAAAGTCCTATCAAAAGAAAATTAGGCAAAAAAATGACTGAAGATTGGGTTCAAATACTAGGGTACTTGATTAGCAAATGCAGACCTCTGAGTTCGATAATCAGCATAGTCAGGCAAAAGGGAGATTAAAAATTGAACCCAGATCACTATGTTTTATCACCATAGACACATGAAGGAATTGCTGCTGTCATAATAGCTCATAAAACACTAGTGAACAAAGATTTTAAGTATTATGCTATCTAGATCAGAACTACAACAACAAAAAAACTAAGGATAAATGTAGGTTTATATTTACCTTTTTCCAGGACTGACCTTGCACGGTGACTACTGTGTAAAGATCTCTTCTCTTTCTTCAGCAAACATTTTCTGTTGGCAGCCTCTAGCTCTTCCTCAGTCCTGGGGTAATTGCAAAAGACAAATATTTAGTAGCTCATTACCTGGACTATTCCTAAATAACTTACTTCTTAATGCCACATGTCAAAACAGAATTCAAGATTAAACAGTCTTAAACCTAAAAGTACATCAAAGCATACCTCCTGTGCAAAATTACAGGTACAAATTGTTGTGGGTTTTTTTTAAGCATCTATTTCCAGGAAGATTTTGAACTAATAAGACCTCCAAACAAAGTAGTAGGAAGAAAATAGTTTTCTGTATCACATGGTGTATCAGATGATACTGGTCTTTCTAGGGGGCCTATTCTAGTAATGTTTCTGAGGCTGTCAGTGGAAATAAAACTATGGGAGATAATGGATATGTTCACACTCAACTATAATAATGATTTCAATATATGTCAATACAATAAAACATCACATTGTACTATAAAGATCTAGATATGTATATGGATTTATATATAGATGAAAATTCATTTATATAAATGAATATATACAAATGGACTAATAAAGGTTCTACTATGAAAAAAAACAAATGGACTGAATTACCTAAACATATATAAATATGTATACATGGAATTTAAAATGAAACTGAAGATAGAAAATAAAATGATTGTATTTACTAAACCAACAAGGGATTTAAACAAACATCTCCTAAAGACATTTTCAAAAGCTTATTTTCACCCATGTGTTCGTTGCACTTATAAACTGTTAAATTAACCAGTCAGGAATACTTCAGAGTAGCAGTTTGTAGGGATGAAAGAGAAAGCGGATTTGGTAATCAATAAAACATCTTCAGATAATTGGCTTCTCATATCATTACCAAGACATCTGAATTGGGACATAGCCTTTTTTTTCTTCCACACACTTCCTCACACTGATTAAAGTACTATGATTAGTAGTAGTAATGACTACTTATTGTTATCATTATTATATGCAGTAGTGCTAGGGCAGTGCACTATTACTGAGCCATGTGTTCTACTACTTGGTTTTGAAATAAGTCTTACTTTCTGCCCCACGGCAAGACTGAGATCACGTATTTTCGTCTTCTGGTAGTTGGGGCCCAGGTGTACGCCACTGCACCAAGCTTCCCTCCACTGAGTCAGTCTCATGAGCTTTTCTCCCCATCTCAGACTCCCATGTAGCTTGGGGGGACAGGCATATTGCATTGCAAGAGGTCACGGGTAAATAAAGGGGTCTTATCCATTTTTCTGTGAGACGGACCTCAGACTATGAATCTCCTGTCCTCAATTAGCTGGGAGTACAGAGCTCAAGCCCTGATGCCCAGCCAATTAAGGAATTGTTCTTTGCCACTTAGCAAGTGCTATTTATCACTTTCCTTAATTCTTGCATTAATATTAATTTCCAGTTCCTTGAATATTCCTATTTGTCGCATAGGAGAAAAAAACCCAACAGGACAGGTTTTATTCCAAGGAAATGTCAGTGATAACACTGAAGTCTCCAATAAAGGAAAGTTCATTCCACAATTTGCTCTGTAGCTAGCACTTGACTATTTGGGTTTACATTGCAGTCTTCGAAACAATAGCTTCACTTGTTAATATTTATATTTAAGGAAATGATAATGAAAGCTTTATATCAATATAAGTGGTTTAATTTTAAAAGCCTCAAAAACATATCACTAAGCCCGGTGCTAGTGGCTAATGCCTATAATCCCAGCTATTCATGAAGCTTAGATCTGAGGATCCTGGTTCAAAGCCAGCCCAGGCAGGAAAGTCTGTGAGACTCTTGTCTCTAATTAAGCACCCAAAAAGACAGAAATGGCATTGCCCTTCAAAGTGGTAGAGTACTGACCCTGAGCACAAAAGCTCAAGGATAGCCTCTAGGTCCTGAGTTCAAGGCCCTGGACTGGCACACACATACACACACGCACACACATACACACACACACACAAAATAGCCACTGAAAAACTGATTAAGTGAGTCTTAAAAAATAAAACGGAAAGATTATACACTGTCCTGGGTTAACAGTATATGTGTAAGTGCATTTCCGAACATTATTTTCCAAAATCATTTCATATGCCACTAATCTCAATAAAGTGGTTCAGCAAAATTATGCTTTAAAAATTCATGAATATGCTCAGTTCTTTCCCAGTTCAGGTTGTAACTTACTTTTTTAGCTCACTTAATAGTGATACTATGCTTTTTGCTTCTTCTTTGAACAGTTGGTTATATTTTTTCACTTCGCTTTTATTCAACTGGCTGTCAGCTTTCATCTTAAAAAGTTCAATTTCAAGATCTTTTAGACTGAATATCATCTCACTTATTGTTGAATCGGTATTACAGTCACTTAACTGCCTTAAATTTTCAGGATCTTCATTTTGTTTCTAGAGCATGTTAAAAAATATTGTTTTTAAAAAAATTAAGTCCCTTTACAAGTAATTAATGCTAAAAATGTGAGAAAATAATTACATATGAATTAATTTTCATTTGTCTTAGGTTTCAGTCTGTTGATTTGTTAGACAATATGAAATGTGGGAAATAAGATACTGCGGGTTAAAATATTTATCTGCAGTATCAACCATATTAAATCTTAAAAAAAAAAAAAACAAAAAACATTGAGCCAGGTGCTGGTAACTGACAGCTACTGTCATCCTATCTACTCAGGAGGGTGAGACCTGAGGATGGCGGTTCGAAGCCAGCCCAGGCAGGAAAGTCCATGAGACTTTTATCTCCAACAAATTACCTCAAAACAGCTAGAAGTGGCGCTGTGGCTCAAGTGGTAGAGTGTGAGCCTTGAGCAAAAAGCACCTCAGAGACAGCACCCAGGCCCTGAGTTCAAGCCCCAGGACTGGCCAAAATTAAAATTAATAATAATAACCCTGAATAATTTCTTTGTCTTTCTGTGAAACTGGAGTTGCCATGGCGCCCTCTGTATGCTGGGCTGCTGCTCCGCCACTGGAAGGCAGCAGGAGCCCTGCATCCACAGGCTACCAGGATTAGTCCTTGGTTTTGTTTTTTTAGAATTTGAGCAATGTAACTCAAGAGGTACCATATAATTGTGACCTACCATATACTCGTGAATAAGATCTTTGAATGTCAGGAATTTCTCTTCTAAGTCCTCCTGATTCTTCTCTAAATGTTCCCATTCCTTTTGGATGCTTTTTATGGACAATAAATCCTGCTCTAAACATTGGATATCTTCTTCCAGATGAGGACAGTTAGTAGATGCAGTATCCAGTTTTTCTTTCACATAACCCATCTTCATTAATGCAATATAGTTTGGTAATAAAGGATATAGCCTGAAAAGTGGCTAACATAAAACCATGTATAAATTCTGATACAAATTCAGTCACAATAAATAAGACTTTATAACCAATGCTTAATATACCTTATTAAAATAGTTTGAAACTTAAAATTTAAATCAATAGTAATTACTAATTTATACGTTCAACACTTGTCATCTTTGTCACAAAGCACCTGAAGTTGGCCCTAGGGATATTTTATTATAGATATAGATATAGATATAGATAGATAGATATAGATATCTATATATATATAGATATCTTTGCAAAATGATTCTAAACCACACCTTAGTGGAAAGCCTCTCACCCCTTCCCTCAATATTTAAGCCTAGTAAAATTACTGGCACAAACATTAAAAGGGCTGTGGGTCTCGCTCCAAAGAGTCTTCCTAGCAAGTGCAAGGCCCTGGGTTCAGTCTGTGGTATCCAGAAGAGAAATACTTACATTTTAAGAGAGGGGGGGACGATGATAGAAGGTAAAACATTGATCAAGATGTATTGTTTGCCTAAATTGATATGTTGAATACACACTCCTTTTTTTTAATAACTAAAGGTAATTTAAAAATTAAATAGTATTATCCTATTGTTTCCAGACAGTTCTATAATAAGCTAGTTGGTACTTCTCTACAACATTTAGCCTCCTGCATATTACTTGGCCTTCCCATTTGATTTCCAGTGAACAGAGTGGGGTTGCGGCCTCCCACGGCCTAGCCACTTTCCTACTATGAAACTGTAACCGCTCTGTACTTCATTTTGACAACAGAGAAATAAAAAATAAATTCAATAAAATAGACGATTACTCTTGTTTTTTTTTTTTTTAAAAGGGGGTGCGGCGGGGAGGAATGAGTTGTATACTGGTAGCCCACACCTGTCATTTTAGCTACTCAGTAAACTCACAACTGGAGCACTGTGGCTCAGTGTCAGCACAGGAAGAACGTTTCTCTGGACTCTGTCTCTACTAAAACTAGCAGAAAGCAGGAATTAGAGGCATGGCTTAAGTGGTAGAACACCACCGTAGCAAGCGGAAAGCTCTGAATTCGAACCCTAGTGTGGCTAAAATGAGGAGGGGAGGGCAGGCGTAGGCTTAAAAATATAGTCTTATATGCTTGTTATGCATTTTCTTACGCCTTACGTACTAGGGAAAGTAATAAGAGAGGAGGCAAACTTCCCCATAAGTATTTAAAATGACGACATTCTGTCCAAACTATAAAAACCATTGTCATCATTCACTGCGGGAAGTATTCAAAAAAAAGTCCTTTTTTGATACAGTTATTGTCATTTTCATCACTCAACTATTATAGAGAAATGAAGACAAATTCAAATATTTCTTTATTCAATGGTCTAACAATAAAACTAAAACCTCACAAGATATATATTACATGTATAGGTACACATATATAAATATAACTTTTTAAATCTATACATTTCTATGATTCACATAGTTTATATTAACATATTTGCTTTCAGACCCCCTAAAATACTTATTTGAAAGTAAAGGGGGCTGGGAATATGGCCTAGTGGCAAGAGTGTTTGCCTCATCTACATGAAGCCTTGGGTTCGATTCCCCAGCAACACATATATAGAAAACGGCCAGAAGTGGCGCTGTGGCTCAGGTGGCAGAGTGCTAGCCTTGAGCAAAAAGAAGCCAGGGACAGTGCTCAGGCCCTGAGTTCAAGCCCCAGGACTGGAAAAAAAAAATCAACAAGTCAAAGAAAATGAATAAAATCTCAGAGCTCGTTTTCTTTTGTGTAATCAGTATCAGTCCTTTGGTTTGCCATTGTATTCTTGAGAAATTTGTCACTCAGTGCTGTTTTCTCAACAACCTACATACTCATTCAAAACTTTTATGCATATTAAAGTTTTGGTTGAATATCACTGTCGGAGAAGCTCCCAGTTTCGTAATGAACAGAACATTCAGAAACACAGTTATAGGAAAGGAGCTTTGGAATGCACAAACACCTTTTTCCTATTCGAATCACCAAACTGCGTATAAACGATAACTATTTAGTCAAAGGAAGCAAAGCAGTTCTTAAGTTCAGTCAGACAAGAGAGTAAGATTACATCTTGACCAATTAATTTACCTGTTTCGAATCAAGTTTTAGATCCTTAACTTCTGTATAGAGCTTCGTCACATATGTTTGAAGTTGTTTCATTTCTTCTTCGTTATACATTTCTTTTGCTCTTAATATTGTCTCAGTGTTTCCAAAATATTGATCATCGTCTTTCTCCACATCTTCGTGTTGTGAGAGAATTCTGCATTTGAATACGCTCATTTAAAAATTCCTACTTTGGTAAATTGATTCCTTTAGATCACATAATTGTTTAGGATGCTATTATTTATTTATTACGCTAAAAACGTCCCATGTCCTCAATATTCTGCTATTTCATGTGTTTTTAATTTCTCACTTGAAATTCTTTTAAAGATCAGGATTGCTGGAAAGCTAATGATGTGTGCGAACCCTAAAGCCCTGTGGTGACTACGACTGGCTCCAGGAGATTTGACATGTGTGCATGGATGACTGATACCAGCAGAAAACCCTGCTTGTTTAGGCTACATGTTTGCCCTGCTGTCGTAATCCTGTCCAAAGACAGGAATGGGTGCTGCTTCCTGGTTTTCTGTTATCCACCCTCTTGGAATGTGCCCTTTCCACCTGTTCTCTTCAGATAGCCCAGGACAATCTTCACATAACAGCAGAGAATCTATAACAGCAGTGAACCGGGGAAACATCTGTGGTTTAACCATGCCTGCTGGTGACTCTCATTCTTTGCTCCGTGGTAGTATTGGAATATTAATTATTTAATATTCAAGTATTAAATATGAGCTATCACTACATGGGCATTTCTTTATTCATTGACTAAGTATCTGTCGTCAGAACCAGCAATAATGAAGAACATCTTGTTAATTGGTGTGGTAATTTCACATAAAGTGCCATTTTGGTAAATATTATAGAAAAGGTATTCTGAATTTTTCAGAAGTTTTAGAAGTTGAAAAATCATACTCACCACTCAGAAATAATTACCCCTCAAGAAAAACAGATAACTAATTTAAGTTATTGTTTACAAATGAGTTTGTATATTAATTTGAAATTTAAGAAGTGAAGGGATGAAGTGGAGAGAACACAATCAAAAGTTCCATATATATCCTCAAAATTGAAGAAAACTAAGGGAAGGGGTGGATTGGGAAGTATAAGTGAGAATGTTGAAAGAGCAAAACACATTGCATTCACAAACGGTTTTGTTGAATGGCAACTCCTCCATACAATTACTTAAAGATAATAAAAATATTTTTAATGGTCATCAATTGGCATTGTTCAAATGGATTTATGGTATCTTCATTCACTTTCCCTTTTTCGTTTACCTACTTCCTTCCACTATGGGAAATGAGTCTGAACAAGAAAAGAGACAGGGTGGGAGAGAACGATGCAAAAGGTGGCCGATTCAGAATATCTGGAGGTGTAGACAGATCATATGCCCCTATGGACCCATTTGAGGCTCAGAAAATATAAGACACAATAAATGATTTTATGACATTGAGTGGCATATATGGGTGGTTTTGACACATGAATACTCATAGTATTATAATCCAATAAAAGAATAAAGAGAGTAATATCTTTTAAAGAAGTTCTATTTTTTTATTTTCAGGTAATACTTTTAAATAATCATATTTATTATAGATAATCTGAAAAATGTATCATTGGAATATTAAGAAGCATAGAATTATTTCAATAATGAAAAGTAATATGTTCTTTTAGCATAGAAATGTATCAATATAAAAGAAAGACATATTGAATATATTTCTCAGAATTTTCCTTCAGTGGTACTTTTTGTTTCTCGCATGTTAAGAATGAAGTTTTATCTCTGTGTCTACCTCAATGGAAGTAGTTTTCTTAGCATATAATAATAGGCCTTTGATTGTGCACACATTACTGAAAATAAGTAAATACATAAAATATACAGCTTTATATCATCCTTAAAATTTGCTGTAGGTTGGAAAATTAGTAATTTCATACTCTTATAATGCAGTTATACACTAATATAAGAATAAATTATATATATTATCTTGACTCCTTTCTAAAATTTCATATATTAAAATATATAATAAACAATATAAATGAATATTTAAATTATGTAAAATACAAATTTTATATAACTCTTAAATTTATGTTTGAGGATTTACTTAAATTAAAAATTGGACATAAAAGTTATATAACATTCTTCCTTGCAGCAATAATTGATAATATTTACAGCAGAAACAAGTCTAAATTCTTATAACTAAGAAAACAGAAGAACTACTATTTACTGTGCTTTTAAATGGCCATTAGAATCATGAGTTGGAAGAGTATGCACTGAAATATTAGAAGTCTCACAGTTGAAAATTGATCATATTATTATAAAAAATGAAACATTCCACAGTAAGAAATTTTCTTCCTGCAAAATCTCAGAAGGCAAGCCAAAACTTTCAAAGATTTTACTTATCTGTATAGTAGTAAATGAATTGTTCCAAGTTTTCTTAATAATACCTCATATGGGAGATTTCATCCAGTTCCATTTCTCCTTCCTCTATTTGAGATTTCACTTCTTCTATGTCCAGTATCTCTTCCTGTGGTCCACTGACCTTATTTTCCATTATTTTAATTTTTCTTGAAAGCAATTCATATTGACTAGTTTTACATTCTATTAGTCTGTCACATAAGTGAAGCAAATCCACAAGATGTAATGAGCCACCTGCATCTGTGTCAAGGAGAAAACAATATAGAAGTAAAAATACTCACATATTCTCCACAGAAAGTACTGTATATTTTTACACAGACTGAACAAATGTACAGTGAATGCCTATGCTGTAAGATGTATTAAACTACGTACTTCAGATAAAACGGATGAACTCTGCTGTTCTTCCTTTCCTTAACGTGTAGCGAGGTGTTCTTATTTACCTTAAAATGAAGGCAAAAGGTAGCCATATGATCCAGCAATGAACAGTTAACCAAAAGATTACAAAGAAGATACAGTAAAGTCACTTGCACAACCATGTTCATTACTGCACTATTCACCATAGCCAAGGTATGGAAACAGTCCAGATGCCCTTCAATGGGTGAATGAGTCAACAAAATGTATTATATTTACATACTGGAATGTCATTCATCCATTCCACTTCTACAGCGCGGTGGGGCTGCCTCTGGCTGTGTTTACCTGAAGAAGGAGGCTGTCCTGCTGTCTGGCCAAAATCTCTGCACTACTGTGGCTCCCTTGGTGAGACTCTCTAACTATAAACTTTTCGCTGGAACACTAAAATTGGTTTCTTGGCGGGAGCTCAGTTAGACCCCGGCTGTACCTCCGCCATCTTCCTCTGATCAGAAGACCTAACTTTGAACTTCATCCTAAGTTGATCCATGGCCACTACCTACTCTGAGTATTTCACTGAGACTACTCACCGTCATCTGTGTCTGTTTCATATGACAGCGCTAAACCAGCATGGTCTTTCAGAACACGTATTTGTTTTCTGACCTGAAAAAATAAATAATTATGCTTTATAAGGTTCTCAAAGTGGCAAAAAAAAATTCTAAAGATACATAGTCCAAGGAGGTATGATGTGACAAAAATACAGAAGCACCAGGACTTCTGAAAGTAACTAATTTCTGTCAAATGGGAACCTTTATCAATAACTTATAAGTACCTTTTCAATGAAAATGAATTCACATCAACAGTTTTTCACCTTGCCTTTTCTAGTATATTTTTATTTATTTATTTATTTATTTATTTATTTTTTTGGCCAGTCCTGGGCCTTGGACTCAGGGCCTGAGCACTGTCCCTGGCTTCTTCCCGCTCAAGGCTAGCACTCTGCCACTTGAGCCACAGCGCCGCTTCTGGCCGTTTTCTGTATATGTGGTGCTGGGGAATCGAACCTAGGGCCTCGTGTATCCGAGGCAGGCACTCTTGCCACTAGGCTATATCCCCAGCCCCTATATTTTTATTTTTTATGGTAGATTAAGTTACCTTTTATAATGTACCTTTCAGTAAAATAGCATTTTCTTTAAGACTTGTAATTATAAGTACTTGTAGAGTTTATTTATAGGAAAAAAGGCAAGTTTAGTCCTTGAAATTGAATATCAAATTGCATAGTTATTGAACAATTTGAAAACCTGTAAGGGCATGTTGAGGAACACTATATTTTAAAAAGAAAAGTCTTTTATTACAGATATGTTTATGTAAGAAGAATAAAACTCCATGCTGAATAGGTAATGCAGATAATTCTAGTAACTTGGTACTATGGCACCTGGTCTTCTTGTCCAACCTTTTCAATGTAATTTTGTATTCTTTTCTTCCTGGTAATGATTAAACAGGATGGTGGTAGGATAGGGCACACCTGTATTTTCTCAGCCCTGCTACATACACTGAGCTTGGGAAGTTGAAGAATTCTCAGATGCAAAAGTGGCTGCTTTAGTCTCTTTACTCTCTCCTGCGTTACCTAAAGTACTTCTGCATTGCTAATTTAAGTTGTGGTGAACCTGACTTTGGAGTCAGCAACCTTTGGTTGGGTCTGTGGATGTTCCTCACGCTCTTTGCTGCCTTCTTCTTTGAGCTGCGTTTAGCAAGAAGCAACAAGAAGACCTGTAGAAGCACACATTCTGCCTCACAGTTCTATCCTGATCTGCAACATGGCTGTCAACGCTCTAGATGGCTTCTTGTGCAAGAAGGTGGTCAATGTGTGGAATATGCCCACAGCAGAAAGGACAACCAGGTTGCTGGGCCCTAAACAGCCTTGTTTTTCCTGGCTTTGGAATGCTCTACAATGGCTCATTCTTCCCTACTCTCACCATTCTGCTAATTCTACAGGTCAGTAGCATAGACGACCCTGATATGGTTATTATGATGTTTCCTATTAACCATTTGAACTGAAACCCTAACAGGACATGTCAAATTTGCTGCCTCTGCGCTTTTTCTCCCTTGACAGCACTACACCCCACAATCCCTCCATCTCCTGCAGGATGAAGTGATTTCCTGGGAGCTACCCCCTTTGGGCAGCAATATCTTCTTTGGCATCTTTCCTCTTGAGGACAGCATACAGCATAGCCCACATCTTATATTCAATCCTCTTAGTCCTTCAAAACCTTCTTTGCTATGGTTTCTGCTCCCTGCCTGCAGGCATAGATGAGAGACCACGTGGCTTTTCCACTCCATATAATATGCCACTAGTCCTGGATTTGAGCAGGACAGTAGGCAAGCGCTAGGTGGCTGAAGGTCTCTAATAGTTCTGCCAGGTGGTGCTGCCCCTGAGGCTTCTCCCAGGACCTCATGGTCCCTAGACTTGCGGGGCGATGCTTCTACACTGCTCGCTAGGGTACACGCTGCTCCCGCCACCAAGCAGACTGTATTCTTCCTTGTATATTACAATACCTGGTGCGTTTGCTTCAATGTTTTCTTATTTGACCTAAAACAAACAAAATATTTTCAGCAAATATTAAATACGCAGAGTACAAATAATATTGACTTCTTATACAACATATCTATAACCTACTTCTGTTTTTGTAGTTCAAAGTAAAAACACTGTCTATAATAGGTTTTACTCTAAAGAAAGTAAACATTCATGAGAAAGAATGATACTAATATACAACAGATTAATTTGCTAGCAATTAGTTTTCCGACAGTCAAGCGGTAGGAAAACCTTGATGCTACTTATATTGTTTGACATAAAGAAGAGTTCTAAGGTGATTTTTGTTGTCACTTAAACAAGGGAAAACTATAATCTATTAAGAATCATTAAATTCCATTTGGAGAACATCATACAAGTAAGTCCTCATATGATCATACATCTTCTTTAATAGCATTAGGAATCATCATTCTCAAGATATTCTATTTTACTATCATGATTTATTATATTCATATTGCAACCATGTTTATATCCTTATATACAATATAGTCATATATACTTATGAATAAAAGTTCAAAGGCAATTTACTTAAAAAAATGTTTCCTAGTGCCAGTGGCTCACACATATAATCAGAGCTAAGGAGGTAGCTGAGACCTAAAAGATCATGGTTCAAAGTCAGTCCAGACTAATAAATTCTTGGGTCTCCACCTCCAACTAACTACCAAAATCTGGGCTTGGCTTAAGTTGTAGAGCACTAGCCAAGCAAACAAAGTGAGCAAGAACAGGAAGGCTTGAGCCCAAGCACTGGTACAAGCAAAAACAAAATCAAATGTTTCCTTTCAATCTATCAGGTAAATACTTAGACAATTCAATACATATGTTTGTCTCTTCTTGTCCATTTCTAATATCATGCAAACTCACGAAAAGCTTCTTCCTAAAAGGAAGTAAATGTTCTTAAATGTCACACTCTTTGGTTGTTTTGCATTCTCTATTGCTTTTCCTAGTCTAAATTCTCAAAAGCATTGTATAGTCTTATCTTCTAGAATCAGACCTCCATGATGACAATTTATTGAAGCTGCTCCTTGACCTATCTTCATCTAAACAATCTTTCAGCAGCACTGATATAGTTGAGTAATTTTTGGTTTTTTTTTTCAGACTACACTATTCAATTTCCAGAAAATTAATTATCATTAACTTTTCTTCAGCTGAAAATAGTTTCCAGTGTTTACCTTCCTTCATCTTGATCTATTTCAGTAGAACTGTGTCCATCTGTCATCTGTACTAGATCACTTGTTATGGAAATGGAATTTTCATGCATTGACACAGAATCTCTGGAGGTCCAATTTTCACTTCCACTTTCCTTTTCTTCCATGACAGTCCAGAAAGGAGCACTCCTTAAAAAGCTTATGAAAGACAATACTTTCTAATAATTTCACTGGTAAAGACTTAAAAGTTCTCTGGTAACATTTCAACTCTTTCCCATTCTAATTCATTTATTAAGGAAAAAGACATGGAAACACATATACATCATACCATAAAAACAGTAGAATAACAGGTTGTGATATATAAGATTATGTAAGTGGGAGTGGAAACATTATACTTAAGCATAAAGAGGTGAACTACAAAACTGTAGCTCATCAGGCCAAAATAAAAAATGTGAGAGAGAACCAAGAAGAGAATAAAAGGCAGACATTGGTGGCTCACACCTGTAATCCTAGCTACTCAGGAGGTTCAGATCTGATGATCACAGTGCAAAGCCAGCCCAGGCAGGAAAGTCCACGAGACTCTTACCTCCAACAAACTACCAAAAGAGTAGGAAGTGGAGCTGTGGTTCAAGTGGCAGAGTGCTAGCTTTATGCAAAAGAAGCTCAGGGACAACACCCAGGCCCTGAGTTCAAATTCCAAGAACCTCGCCAACCATTAAATAAATAAAAAAGAAAATGTAAACTCAAAGACTGTGTTCTTGACACTGAGGCACTTTCCAGTAAAAAGTACTCGTTTGGGGACCTAAAATTTCTCATTATACTGACCAAGATGCATTGTACACATGGCATGTTGAATTGAAACCCTTTTATGCAACTATTTAAAGTTAATAAAAAATTTAAAACCAGACTATTTTCTCACCTTTTAAAAATATGAGGTTGTCATGGAAATCCAGTGATATAATTCCCATGAACTATTTGTAAAACTATATAAATTACAATAAAACGACTTGGTTTTTTATTTTTTAATGGACATTCTATTTCTAAAAAAAGAAATATGTATATGAGTAAAATATTGAAAAACATAAACACATTCATAGCCTTGAATGCATTATATATAATATAATATTTACTTAATGCTATATAAGTATATGAATGATTAATATCCTTCTATAGGCGTGCATGTCTTTCCAAGTCATATTTTCCTGGCTGAAGAAGAGCCAATTCTAGAAGTGAAGTTGTTAGCTTAAAAGAACGAATGTTATATAGAAATTTGGGTTATATAACCTTAAAAATCTGTCAACTTAATTCAACCAGAGTGCACAAGACTAATTTTTAAATAAAACACTTTCAATGCATACTGGGTGCCGGTGGCTCACACCTGTCATCCTAGCTACTCAGGAGGCTGAGATCTGAGGATGGCAGTTCAAAGCCAGCCCAGGCTGGAAAGTCTGTGAGACTCTTTATCTCCAGTTAACTACCAGAAAACCCAAAGTGGCGTTGTGGCTCAAGTGAATTGGACAACAGACAAAGCAAAAAAAGTTCAATGCAACTGACTCACTGTACATGGATTCATTCCACAATTATAACAAAACAAAAGCTGAATCTCTCTATTGGAAGCACATAATTTGCTAATCGTGACGGTTAGACGTCTTTTGAAATGCCAATCACGGGCTTTGCAATACTGCCCTTGCCTTACTTCTGTTCTCCATTCCCTGTAGCACGGAGTCGCTTGCGGTGGCCATTTCCCGGAGGAGCTGAGCTGTCCTCTATAGCGAGAGCAGCATCAGCATCATAGCACTGCATCTGCAGTGCTGCTTTCATTTCAGTCCTTTTGTGCTTCTTCTTGTTGGGCGTAACCTTCAATAGAAGTTTGAGGTTAAGTATAATTACCTATCCAAAAAAACCCCAAAAACTGTACGCCTTTTTTCCATCTACTCCTTGCTCTCCAACCTTTTTACATTCTCTCTGAGAACGGGATAAGTGCATCCTGTTGTCTTCACTACTTCACATTTACAGTCAACAGCCAAATTTAGAGAAAATGACCTTACAGAGCTCTGTGATTGAAATTAATTTTTCCCTTCCTCCAATGAACCAAGCCCAACTTCCCCTTGCCTTTTATTTATTTATTTTTTTCCCTGGTGCTGGGGCTTGGTGTTCAGGCCTGGGCACTGTCGCTCACACAACTTCTGCTCAAGTCTAGCACTGTACGGCTTGAGCCACAAGGCCACTGCTGTTTCTCTCTGTGATTAATTGGAGATAAGAGTCTCATGGACTTTCCTGCCCCAGCTGGCTTCAAACTGAGATCCTCAGAACTCAGCCTCCTGAGTAGGTAAGATTGCAGGCGTGGACCACCGGCTTCCTGGCCCCATTTGCCTTCTACAATTATCTTTCACATTGGGATCCTGGAAATGGACAAGGTGCAGTCACCCACTGAAATGTATGAATCAAGTGGGCGACAATACAAGGAGCAGTCGGGAACTGCTGAACTGATCATATGTGGTCTAGAAAACGGAATGGCTCCAATTTTCATATTCACTATGCATTATATTTATTTTACAACTGAAAGATGTATATGTTAAGTACCTACTTAAGCCCTCTAAAGCTGCTGCATTTTGATATTCTTTCTCATTTGTTGCTTCATTCCAATTAAGCAATTTAAATTTAAGTCACTAAGAAAAATATGTTGGCCTTCTGATTCTTTTACGTCTCTGGGGTTATCTCTGGGGTTGTCTCGTATGGGTCTTGTTTTCTTCAACAGCAGAAATACAGTTGTCATCGTCATTGTTGTTTTTATTTGAATGACTTGGTTCATTTCTTTGGGGGTTCATTTCTTCAGAGGACCCACTGGTCCTTTGGTTTATTAAATATACCCAATCCCTAAGATCCAATAAGTAATATTTTGGATCATATTTCTCCCTGATTTTTTAAATTGTATACGTACTATATCTGTCTTTTTCCACTTTTGTGTGTCTCACAAACCTCAAGACAGGGCTGACTACGAACTTAGATCCTACCATTTCTGATTAGGATTACTGGTTTGAGCCAGTAATTCGGGTTGTATTCTTTGCATTTGTGTTTTAAACACTTAAACTTCTTGCATTCCAACAGCAACTACTTCTAAGGTGTTTGCTGACAGTTTTTGTACATTTCTAACTATTTTTCTTCATTTGTACCAAAGCATGTAAAAGTGGCTGATTTTCTTGGTTTGAGTCACAGGTATTTTATCTGGCAGAGTGCATGTTTTCAAACTTTATCTTTCAGAAATCACAGGACATAGACAAAGAGATAAATCTAAAATTTAATATTATAATGAAGAAGTGAAAATAAGTAACTTTAGACTAATATAAGAGAAAACCATGAATCATACATTTCACTTTCTTATGAATCTGAAACTTTTGCATACCTGAGACTTGATATTTTTCCTTCCATCAGGCTTATTTTGTTCTTCCTCTAACATCACTTCTACGTTTCGATTTCCTGTCAAATTTATTCATTTACTTAATATGTTTCAAACAGTAAAACCATTTAAACACTTATATAGAAAGCTGGAGTGGTAGCTCATACCAAGAATTCTAGGGGCTGGGAGTGTGGCTTAGTGGTAGAGTGCTTGCCTAGCATGTACCAAGTCCTGGGTTCAATTCCTCAGCACCACACAAACAGAAAATGCCGGAAGTGGCACTGTGGCTCAAGAGGTAGAGTGCTAGCCTTGAGCAAAAAGAAGCCAGGGACAGTGCTCAGGCCCTGAGTTCAAGACCCAGGACTGGCAAAACAAAAGAATCCTAGCTACTCAGAAATCGAACATAGGGCTTCATGTATGCAAGACAAGTACTCTGTCACTAGGCCATATTCCCAGCCCATTTGCTCTTTTTGAATCAAAACTTTCTCATAGGGCTGGGGATATGGCCTAGTGGCAAGAGTGCTTGCCTCGTATACATGAGGCCCTGGGTTCGATTCCCCAGTACCACATATACAGAAAACGGCCAGAAGTAGTGCTGTGGCTCAAGTGGCAGAGTGCTAGCTTTGAGCAAAAAGAAGCCAGGGACAGTGCTCAGACCCTGAGTCCAAGGCCCAGGACTGGCAAAAAAAAAAAACACAAAAAAAAAAACTTTCTCATAGTTACTTTTTTCTCTAGGGTTGGACAATATACAGAAATTCAGTATCAAATATCTTACCAGGATAGTTGCATGGAATACTTTTATTTTCTTCATATTTGGAAAGCGTTTTCTTAATGCTATGAATTTAAAGAATGATAAACAAAATTATTATTTTGATATTGATATGAAAACAATTATCAAATACATGGAATTTTCGAGCATTTAAGACAATCTAAGCATTACTTCTGGCATTACAGATGTTTCAAAACTGAGCTAGACAAATTTTTACAAAGCTTGTAATGAAAGAAGATAAAGTTGAAATTATGCTGAATAGAAGGTAACAGAGCTCAGTAGATTAACTCAGTTAGCAAGATACAGTAGAAAGTCCTCAGACTCAAAACATATTCTGTCTCTATAATAAACACTTCATTATTTTAAAAATCCCCTTGTGTTAGGCTAAAGATTTTCTAAGCATTAAGGATTCTTTATTTTTAGTCCACTATATTATCATGAAAGCTAAGCAAAATAATATAAAAGCATAAAAATGGAAAAGAAAGGAATATTTTTTGAAGATCATATTGTATACAATCCCCAATATATTCATTCTTTGCAGGGCTTAAGATTGAAATGCTACATTTAACATAAAATTATGAAAGCTTTCTTTGACTACTCACACTTTTATTTTGCAATCTTGAGAAGCCAGACATATCAGTTATTTATAATTTGTTAATAACTTCTATTAATGTATTAGCTCCTTAGATAAAATAAACTAATTGTCCCAAATTGGTAAACTAATCAATCACAGCAAGGGAAGGAAATTAATAAAACTCAAGATCACTAATACAATGGTACTTAGTCTCCAACTGACAAAAGACAAAATTCGCTTAATGCATAGACAGTCATTAGCCATTGTTACAGTAGGCACATACACAGACAAAAGCAGGAAAGAGGATGGCCCTAAAATCTACCTCCAAAACTGGACCTTCCAAATATAAGCAACACCCATGTTTAACTAGTGTATACTTGAAATGAAAGAGTCAGGTAATCACTATATGACCCTCCAGGAGTGGCTCTAGATCAAGAAAGACAAAAGAGATTTACCATACACCTGTCTGTCCTCATTCTCCTCAAGAGCAGGTGCTGGCCTTTGCTAAATCTGGTGGTTTGCATATGTTCTGGCTCATTAGAAACAAGGACAGACCTAAAGTTCTTACTAACACATTTCCAGTCTTTCTCCTTCTTCAACAAGAGACACATCCTGCAAGTAGGGTTTGCCTCTTACGTGACTGCTTCTTTTCTCTTGAAAGACATCCTGTCACGTCTACATAAATCTCTCTCCTGTACTCCTCTTTGCCTGCTTAATTTACTTTCCACCAACCCACAGCCTTACCAGGGAAAACTGAAAGAATAAACAAACCAATGAGTAAATGGGCAAACGAGCTAAATAGATTCTTCGCAGAGGAAGTATAAATGGCCAATAGACACATGAAGAAATGTTCAACATCCCTGTCCATAAACGAATTACAAATCAAAACAATACTGAGATTCCATCTTACTGAAGTTGGAATGACCATTATCAAGAATACAAAAAACAGACTCTGGCAAGGTTGTGGGAGAGAAGAAACCCTAATACACTGTTGGTGGGAATGTAAAATGGCTCAAACAATTTGTAAAGCAGATTAGAGTTTCCTGAAAAAAACTAAATGCAGAACTACCCTATCCAGCAAAAATCCCATTCATGGGATTTTTTTTTCCAAAAAGATTGCAAATTGGGATATAGTAAAGTCACAGTATAGAAACAGTGATAAAGAAGGTATAGACATAGACCAAATGCCTTTTAATGGATGAATAGATCAAGAAAATTTAGTGTATATACACATATTATAGTTACACTCATCCATTAGAAAGAATATTATATCATTTGCAAAGAAATAGATGGAACTGGAAAAAAGTTAAGTGAAGAAAATCACCCCCAAAGCAACAGAGGAAGCATGTTTGGTCTCATATATGGAAGCTAGGTCTAATTTATAAATATACAAGTAAACACATATGAAGTTGTATGTACGTATATACAACATATTAACTGAAGGATGGTATATGAAAGGAATAATTCAAAAGGTGTAATTTCTTAGAAAAACTAACTCACAGTCCAACAAAATGAATATCAAGAAACTGTCCCTTAAAAGATGCAAACGGGGAGATACAAGGCAAAGGAGTAAACAAATGAAGAGATGGAGCAGAAAGAATGCATATCCAATGAAACTTCTTAAGTCTTAATATATATGTGAAATATCAGGATTAATAATAAGGAGAAAAGTCAAAATCTCTACAGTCAGACAGAGAAGTTTTTTTTGTTTTTTTTTTTTTTTTTGGCCAGTCCTGGGCCTTGGACTCAGGGCCTGAGCACTGTCCCTGGCTTCTTCCCGCTCAAGGCTAGCACTCTGCCACTTGAGCCACAGCGCCGCTTCTGGCCGTTTTCTGTATATGTGGTGCTGGGGAATCGAACCTAGGGCCTCGTGTATCCGAGGCAGGCACTCTTGCCACTAGGCTATATCCCCAGCCCCAGACAGAGAAGTTTTAATAGCAACACTGCAGCCACAAAATCAACAAAAACAACAACAAAAAATGACTATGCTATCCTCTTTCGTTCCACTACATCTGAGTTGTGAAACAAGATTGGGTTCCTTGTACTGAAGGAACCCTTTCAGATATTGAAATTTTCAAAACCAATGATAGAGAAGGTAACACGGTAAGGATGGTAAGTCCATGTTCTGCTATACAGAACACTTCAATAAATAAATAGATAATTTAAAGAATCAAAGATATGACACCATTTACACCGGAGTCAAAATAGCCTAAATCAGAATAAAATGGAGAATGCTCAGATCTAAGGATAAAGGTTTTAACATTCCAAAGTTGAAGAAAAAAAATGTAATGATTAGAAAACCTGACTACTACATTTAGGGTAGTACTAGAACATATAGGGCTCATTCTACTATACTGCCAAAAATTAACCTGAGATAAGGAATTCCGAATGCATTGATCCTTGTAATTATTCTAAAGTTTGCTCAGTTTCGGGCTGATAACTTTTACTATTTCATTGTCATTACAAAACTACCTGAACTATAAAATCAGAGGACAAATAGATATGTAATAGTTACAAATATTTAAACTTCAAGTTAAAGTTAACTAGCACCTTAATATAAACACTTACACCTTACAATGAGCCCCAAGAGCATAATATGAAGCAGGACATCCAAAGACATCTTTTAAAAAGACATCAACGCCTTGCTGAAGAAGAAACTTGACCATATGTTTGGATTCACATTGGACAGCATACATGAGGGTTGATCTGAAATAACAGAGGCAAAATTTCACCTTCTGGTTATTTTAATAAGCTTATTTGCATGGGTCGTTAAATAGGTTCGGTAAGTTTAATATCCTTCCTGTGTGTGTAAAGTTCATTTACACATACCAGCAGGAACAAGTATCTTCCACTTCACGAATTCACCTTCGTCAGTTATCTCCAAAACTAAAAGGAGAAATCAATCCGATGCCTCTCGTTCCAATGGGGTATTACGTAGTGGATTTCGGAATGTAATGTATTGTGATGGGAAACTAATATCCTGGGGGTCTAATGTAGGCAAAGATTTCAATGATAATAAAACCCATGAGCAAGTAAAAGTCAAATAAGTAAAAGTTATTGGCCTGACTAACATAGTATTAATCCTGTAAAATAATATTCATGATGATGGCAACTATAATACTAGTAGTGTGGTAGGCAAAGGCCTACATCACACATACATAAACCTAAAATTCTTTATCATGAATGATATACTTTTCACATAAGGAAATGGTTTTAGTGGTAAGTATTCTCCCGTTCCTGGGAATTCTGGGATAAAACTAGTATTGTGTGAATCTAAAGTCTTCTCGCCCATCTATGACTTTTATCTTCATTAAAGGAAAGGTTTGTTCAATTAAAATCTACTGTAATTGCAATTGACTCCATTAAAAAAAACTCTATGATTTGAAGACACAGTGTTCCACAAAAGGCCTGGTGTTCTTGAGAGGCGCATGGATTCTGAGTGGACTAACTAGGTAACTCGGTGGATGCGTTCAGAGGTCGGCTGGGCCTCTGCAGAGCTTGTCTTCTGCTAGGACCCTTCCACCCATCTTTCTGCTGCCTGAATTCCAGGAAAGGAGCCCCTTCCTCCCCGCCCTGCTACCCCACGTCCCTGCTACCATGGCGTTGGGTTCTGCCTCACCTCCGGCCCAGGGCAAACAAAACAGCCAGGCTCTGAACACATGGCTTCTCCTCACGTCGTTTTGCTTGCGGGCACTTTTACACATGGATGGCTTATTACAGTACAACAACAAAACAAACTACATAGGAAAAGAGGAAATACCGAAAGAGATATCTGGCAATAGCAGTTCATAGTCATTGGGGGATAGTATCAATATTCTTCAACAAAATTGATCTGAAGCAAAGAGTTATCAAAGAGATAAAATAATTGCTAATTTTGCTTTAACAGGATTTTTTTTTTACTTTATATAGTAACCCCATATTCTATTCATAATAGTCAATGTACATAACTGAAAATGAAACAAGGTAACTTGAGGAAATGGATGGGGATTTGAAAATGGGGGAGATTAGTGCAAGGGATAAAATTGATAAGACACATGGACTTATAAATTGATACGTTGAGTTGAAACTCCTTGCACAGTCACTTAAGGTAATAAAAAGTAAACAACATAGACATTCATTTTGTCAAAAAGAAATACTTGAATCATTTGTATAGATATTTGATATTATATTCCAGTAAATATAAACTAGGTTGGTTTTTTTTTTTCCTATCAATGTGCTATTTCTGACTGGAGGGAAATTTCCTGCATTAGAACACAAGGAGACTTGTGGAAAAAAAATAAATAATGATACCTATTCAGCTCATCAACTGCATGTATGTTGGCTTTATTTTCTATTAAAAATTCTGCCATCTGCTGTTTGTTTTCCTTTAGAGCAAGCAAAAGTGGTGTGAGGCCACCCTGTGGAAATCAGAAAACAAGAGCAATGCACAACTCATGAAATTACTTACTCCTCCACTGAGTTAAACACACACACACAGAGCGAGAATAAACAGCAGACATGCTGCTCCCCCCAACCCCGCCCTCTGGTTGCCCCTCTCCTGCCTAAGACTTGTCACATGACAGTCTTTATCCTTTAACCTTGAGGACAAGGGCTCTGTATTACCTCTCCGCAACCACCAACTCCAACCTGTGCAAGGCAAACATGATCAGAGTTTAGAGCAAGGCTTCTCAATACATAGTCCTTTGTGCAGTACCACAAAGAGATTTCATGAAAAGAAAGTTGGGAAATATTACAAAACTAATGCATTCTAAGTCTACTGTTAAAGAGTCATAACATTGTTTACGAGACAGGCGCTTTAACCAACTGAGCTACAGGGCCACCATAACATTGTTTAATGCATGTTTGACAACACTTTTGCAGCAAACATACATTTTTTAAAGAAGCTTTGGTGGGCACAGGTAGTGAAAGCTTTACAATTATGTGGACCCTCCCACCAGGTTATGGAAAAAACTCACAAATTCTCTTTTATTTATGATGCCATATCTCAAATGCCAATGCCAGGTTCCACTTCTCTGAATGGAGAAGTAAAGAAAATGGCTTGACGTTAAACGATATAGTATTCAAATAAAAGTTGATTTTTTTGTTGTTGCTCATGATGGTCACAGAGCTTGAACTCAGCCTGGGCGCTGTCCCTGAGCTCTTCAGCTCAAGGCTAGCTCTCTATCACTTGAGCCACAGCGCCACTTCTGGTTTTCTGGTGGTTAATCGAAAAGAAGAGTCTCACAGACTTTCCTGTTGGGGCTGGCTTTGAACGTGGCTCCGCAGATCTGAGCCTCCTGAGCAGCTTAGGATTATAGGCATAAGCCACCAGTGCCTGGCTAAAGGTTGATTTTCTTTTTCTTTCTTTCTTTCTTTCTTTCTTTCTTTCTTTCTTTCTTTCTTTCTTTCTTTCTTTCTTTCTTTCTTTCTTTTCTTTCTTTTCTTTCTTTCTTTCTTTCTTTCTTTCTTTTCTTTCTTTCTTTCTTTCTCTTTCTTTCCTTCCTTCCTTCCTTCCTTCCTTCCTTCCTTCCTTCCTTCCTTCCTTCCTTCCTTCCTTCCTTCTTTCTTTCTTTCTTTCTTTCTTTCTTTCTTTCTTTCTTTCTTTCTTTCTTTCTTTCTTTCATAGTCCTGGCGCTTGAACTCAGGGCCTGGGCACTGTCCTTGAGCTGCTTTTGCTCAAGGCTATGCTCTACCACTTGAGCCACAGCGCCACTTTTGGCTTTTTCTGTGTATGTGGTGCTGAGGAATGCAACCCAGGGCTTCATGCATGCTGGGCAAGCACTCTACCACTAAGCCACATTTCCAGCCCTAAAGGTTGATATTTTTATATAGGATAAAAATTTTTGCCTTGTCTATTGGATAGCTCAACATTTTTTTTCTCATTTATACTGATAATCCTGAGACCTTCCAGCATATCTGCTACTGGAAACTGAATCCAAGTTAGTCACTAACTTTTTCATTTTCAGAGAAATTCACTAACTTTTTTATATTTGGATTAATGTACATCAGAAATACAACTGATTTAATTTATCAGTAAAAATTCCAATGCTAATGGATATGGATAATTTTAAGTTAGTAATTGAAATTCACTCACTCACACTAAGGGTCAACTATGATTAGCCTATTAAAGTTATGGAAATAAGGAGTCCAGATTTCTGCTGGAGTTCCCAGATATTTAAATGGGGAAATCCAAAAATTTGAATAGAAGCAAATTAATTCTCATCTATGGGCCACATTTGGTCCATAGGCCTTGTTTCACGCTCTTGCGATTGATTCCATGTGGTTGGGGATAAAGGAAGGATTTGAATGTGAAATCTTTTCTCTCATTAATAGCATCTCTAACCAAAATATCAGACCGGAAAACATTTAAAAAATAATCAGGACAACTTCTTCAAGTATTTTTCTAACACGAGTTGGTTTCTAGTTAACTAGCTGTTTACTATTGATAGATCAATTCAAAGGGTATCTGAAGGTAAATAACGCCCGGCTTGCAGTGATTAAAGCTGCCAGGCTGAAGACGCCTCCAGGCCTCTGAAATTTGATTCCACACAGTGTCAGGTGGAAATAAGATGCGTGATTTGCAAGTGGTCTATAAAAGACAAACCAGATTCTGACATTGTGACTTATATCACAGTCTGAGATCAGGACTGGGTATCTGCTGCTTTCACTGGCTGGATAGTACACTACCCACTGAGCCACGTCTCCAGTGTCAGCGTACACTTTTGAATGTGCGTAGTTGGGCCCTACTAGATTTACCAAATCGGAATCTTTAGACAAAGCTGAAATGTGCACATTACCAAAACTTTTCCCACATTAATATGTAGGATGAGGGGCTGGGGATATGGCCTAGTGGCAAGAGTGCCTGCCTCATATACATGAGGCCCTGGGTTCGATTCCCCAGCACCACATATACAGAAAATGGCCAGAAGTGGCGCTGTGGCTCAAGTGGCAGAGTGCTAGCCTTGAGCAAAAAGAAGCCAGGGACAGTGCTCAGGCCCTGAGTCCAAGCCCCAGGACTGGCCAAAAAAAAAAAAAAAAAAATATGTAGGATGAAGTTGTGGAGAACCAGAGAATCATGCCAGTCTCCTCCTGCCTCACGTGGCAATTTACTGAGTACTCCTTTAATTTCTCCACTTAGGGGAAGCGACAGTAATGGACCAAGAAATTCAAATGACTACTTGATTTCATTTTCCGAAATTACAAAATAAAATAACTCTCACTTCTCAGCTCGAGGCTATACTTTTAAGAACACAGTTTAAACAATTATCTAGGTAGCTATTCCTACCAGAAAAGAATAAAATAAAAGAGAAATGTTCGATCTTTCCTTTTGGTTTCCATATATTCCGCATCTAGTCACTTCTGGCCAGGATTCTTCAGATTCCAACTAGGTTAAAGCCCGCGTGCAAGGACAGTTCAACCTGCGCACTCTGAACCTTGTATAGAAGCAGTATCATCATTTGAGGTAAGCTCACTGAGAACTACATTTTTGTTTTCTAACATTTTCTTTCACTGAAGACTTGGAACTTGCACACATGGAACACAAGCCGGCTCACTCTACCTTGGTTTGCGACTCGATACTGGCATTGTAGGCCAGCAGCGTGGCCGCCATGGGTACATTGTCACTGTAGATGGCATAATGGATAGCAGCATTGCCACCGGCGTCCCTCACGTTTGGATCCGCGCCGTATTTCAGGAGAAGAGTCACACACTCCTCATGCTGGCCCTGGGAGGCCTGTGGACATCACAGCAAGAGACAGCTCATCAATGCGAGGCGCTCAGGGGACGCCTTCCACAAATGTCACCATTTTGTTAGTGTGTGTATATGGGGGGGGTGAGCATGTACTAATCCTGGGTCTCGAACTCAGGGCCTGGGCACTGTCCCTGAGCTTTTGTGCTCAAGGCTAGTGCTCTACCTCTTGAGCCACAGCTCTACTTCTGGCTCTTTAGTTGTTTCTAATTGGAGCTAAGAGTCTCATGGACTTTAACTGCCCAGGCTGGCTTTGAACTTTAATCTGTAGATCCCAGCCTCCCCTGAGTAGCTGCGTTTGGAGGTGTGAGTCACTGGCTCCCAGCCCATTAGTTATTTTAAAGTGAGATAATTGCTTTTCATTTTAGACTCGTTTAATTGGGGAGGATTGAGATAGGCTCTCAACATCTCCTTAGGCTGGGCAGGACTTGAGAAGCTTCTGTCCCTATGTCTAGTGTTGCAATTGCAAGTGTGCAGCATTGTTCTTAGCTATTCATTCTGCATAGTTAAATCAAACCCATGTCCTGACGAGATGGTTTGCTATCCACTACCTTAATCAGAGCTGTGCTGTTGTCACTGTCACAGATATCAATCTCACACTTCTCTATGAGAAGAGCCACCATCTCGAGATGTCCGTAGGCACAGGCATAATGTAGAGCAGTCCTGTGACACGAGAAGACATGTCAGGAAATTATAAGGCGCTAAAAGGAAATAGCCAAGTGATTCCTATAATTTAAAACATGAAATAGTATTAGGTAGTTTTTCCGGAGTAAAGAGTAATATAATTGATTAAGTCTGTCGTAATATTTTCGCAAGCGAAGGGCTCTGTATGGGGAATACATCTCTGCCCCAAGCAGCCTTGGTGAAGAAAAGAACTACAGTATGGCCTTTAGGTCCAACAGCGGGGACTCAGAACCTAGCTTGAACTCTGCTGTCTATTGGTTACTGCTTAACCTACATTGCTCATCAAGAATAAAACAGCAGTTGAACATCACAGTAATGCTTCAAGGAGCATCTTGGAGAAATAGGTACAGCGCTTGGTGCACCTGTCAGCTCACTGCTTGTTAGAGATTGACAGACATGACCTTTCACCTACACGAAATAACACAGTGCCCCCCCCCCCCGGCCTGGCCCGCACCCCCGGGCCGGTGCCCCCCCGACCTCCGCCTGGCCCGCACCCCGGGGGGGGCCGGGGACACAGTGCCCCCCCACGGCCTGGCCCGCACCCTCGGCCCGGTGCCCCCCCACGGCCTGGCCCGCACCCTCGGCCCGGTGCCCCCCCGACCTCCGCCTGGCCCGCACCCCCGTCCGGTGTCACCCCCCCGGCCTGGCCCGCACCCCGGGGGTGGCCGGTGTCCCCCCCCCAGGCCTGGCCCGCCCCCCCGCACCTGTTGTTCTCGTCCCGGGCGTTGGCGGCCTCCGGCCCCGCCCGCAGCGTCCTCCGCACCAGGCCCAGGTGGCCCCGGCTGGCCGCCTCATGGATCTTCCCGGAGGCGCGGTAGCCGGCCAGGAGCCTGGCGGCGTCGGGGCGCCCGGCCTCGGGGCTCGGGGGGCTCCGGCGGCCGCCGCAGCACGGGGGACCCCCGCGGCCGCTCCCGGGTGCCCTTCCCGGGACGCGGCGCCTCCCCGTGGCCGCAGCGGGGCCGCCCGAACCCCCGGGGACCCCCGGAACCCCCGTTCCGGCTCCGCCGCGCAGATCGCGGCTGGCGCTGAGCGAGTCCGCCACGTCCACGCCGCGGGCCCAGAGGAGGAAGATCTCCCCCCCCCTACCCCGGACACCGGGCACCGAGCACCGGACACCGAGCACCGGACGCCGAGCACCGGAGCGGCCGGGCCCGCTGCCCAGCAACCGGCCAGCCCGGTGCGCAGGCGCCGGCGCGCGCTCCCCGTCCGGCCGCAGCCGGAGTCTCCCCGGGTCCCTCGCTCCAGGTCACGGTTCCCCGGCCTCACCCCTAGGGGGTGGGTGGGATCGCAGGTGGGATCGCCCCACCCAACCTCCTCGCCACGTTCCCTTGATCCCCGATGCTGTGCGCCGGGGAGGTGCATCACCAAGGGCTGTATCCCCACGTGGAGTACAATCGAGTCATCCTCCGAGTGAAAACCCTCAGCAAGTGGGTAAGACCTTCCTTCCGAGAGTCGCTTGCTTCCAGGGGCGCATTCGTCCGCAGGGTTTCACGTGGCACAGTGTGGCACAGTGTGGCGTTGCAGAAGCACATCATGATTCCTTAGCAGAGATGTCCCCCCCCCCCCCATAGGTAGGTGTTTGCTATGGGGGGGGGTCTCATCATGTGGTGTTGCACAAATAGTTTTTGCACGTGTGCTCCTGTGCAAGGCTTTCTGCAGAACGTTTCTGAGAGCCACCCGGGGGACGGCCACAGCGTCTCTCTCGTTCGCACCCGGAGCGGCCCCGCGCCGCGCAGGGGATGCACGCCCTCTCCAGCTCCCGGCGCGGCCCCACGGGTTCATCTCCGCAGCACGCGGCTGCAGGCGCTTGCATTTCATCGGAGACCTCTGCGCACGCTACATCGTCTTTTCCGTAGCACGCATGCTCGTACCTGTGGAGCTCCCTTTGGGTGATTCGTTTTTAAAATGATCTTGAATTTGTGTTTTATCCACATCACGCTCTTGCCGCGGGGTCAGTCTCTTTGCACTTTTCAAGAAGCGGATCCATTTTCCCCTTGCTCTTTGCTCTGAGTCCTCATTA